>NC_045167.1:2300760-2330760 GCF_900700415.2 Clupea harengus | reverse complement strand
GGCCGACATTATAAATCATTATGAAATAATCATGTGTTTTTAATTAAAGCAGCATTTGCTGATATGAATTGCATTGCACAGACAGGAAGTGATCTGCTCACAAAAAAAACTCATCTCCTGTCCGGAACGCAGGCTTGGGGTCATTACTCTCTTTGCTGGGGGTGGGGGGAGCTAGATAGCATAAACACTGTATTCATTACACCCCTCCAAACACACAAACAAACAAACACACACACACACACACACACACACACACACACACACACACACACACACACCAGGAAGGAGACCTTGGATGAGGCAGCTGTGTAATTGATTGCTCCCTATGTTGTGTTATGGCAGCCTACGATGTCATACTTGAGATAAATCCCTTTTCCTCTCCCCTTCTGTCTCTTACTGTGTCCCACTCTTTTTTTCTAATCTTTTAGTGTATAACATCATTTGTATGGACTGCCGTGAAATATGGATTGTGCTAATGATGTAATGTAAAGACAGACATGCAGCCTTCTTCTTTCAAACTTGAATATAACTCTAACTGGTGCCAAGGCTTCATTCTCATACTGTAAGTATATTAACATCAGCCACAGCTTCATTCTCATACTGTAAGTATATTAACATCAGCCACAGCTTCATTCTCATACTGTAAGTATATTAACATCAGCCACAGCGCTATGTGGTTAGACAGCAGAACTTCAAATATCTACACCCTCCTGACAGAAATATTCTACAGTCAGTTATTCAAATTAAAAAAGCCTTGACAAGCATCAGTTGAAAAGCGCCATAGGCCAGTTCTCATAAATGGGATGTTGCCATGAATGGGATGTTGGTAAATTCTTTGTTTGAGTCTGTGTCTATCATTGGAGTGTATTTGTTTGAGTCTGTGTCTATCATTACAGTGTATTTGTTTGAGTCTGTGTTTTCATTACGGTGTATTTTCCCAGCCTATTAGCTATAAACCAGTGAGTGTTTTTTTTATAGCAGAAAGCAGAGAACACCTGGCTATGGCCACAACACTATGATGATGATGATTAAGATTGATATGATATGATTGACATGATTAAGCAAAACTGGAGTCAATACAGGTCTGCTTTTGAGCTCCTCCAAGCAGACGTGGGAGATGTGTTGTTTAGTTCTGTCTGCCAGGTAAGTGTCATTTATGCTGTGTATCACATTTTGCAGCTAGCTCATTGATGATATATGTGAGCTGTTTCATTTAGCATTAAGTGATAGTAGTTTTATGGTAGTAGTCATTATCAGAACCACGATGCCAACAGTGACCACACTCTCCGCTGAAAAGACCAAAGCTACAACAGCCCAGAAGATTCATGTATTGATCTTAACTGCAGTCAAACCCAAAATATTACAGAATGACTGGATAATAATCTGTATTCAAAAGACCTTCAAATAATGTTCCCTTCTCTTCAATCACATATTCAGTTGATTCAGTTTTCTTCACCAGGAGAAAATATCCCATAGCACATTATACATTTGGCACATCCTCGCTCTCCTTTTAAGTCCTCTCATAAAAAAGGAACTGAGACATTATGAATGTAGACCTCTGTGATCACACTATTCTCTGTAGCTCCGGATGCCAGCATGCATTTAATTGAAAAGTGGTTTAGGGATCCACTGACTCGTCAGGTCCTTTGTGTCATAAACACCATTAAACTATAATTGCTCGTGCTGCTCAACCGTAACACACCCTGCTTCAACATTTACAGCACATTATAAGTTAGACTGTGGATACTTGTGTATTTTTTGAATACTTGAATACCTGTTTAAATACTTAAACAAACACCCATTTTACTGGTTGTACTGAACTACTATATTCATGAGGAGAAGCTTGCTTGTGTGCAAAGAGGTACCACTACATATCATGCATTTCATTTTCTTCTTTGGATGCAACCATTACAGTGGATAGTTGATATGTTTGCTAGAGTGCTTTGATGTATGCACATCACTGATTAAGTATCAGTACGACTGGATACCAGAAAACACTTTCTTAATAATATGACATCTACTTTTCCTCCATAATTACCTCCCATAAAATGCCCTTTAATTATCCTTAACTTGGTATCACTTGCATGACGGTCATGATGTCATGGCAAGACAATAGAGACACACTGTAACAGTGGTAAATCATCTGTGCTGGTGTGGACGGAGGCACACTGACACTGCTTCTTTCTGTCTTCGGTGTTTTGAGAGAATTGAAGTATGCTTTAACGTATGTGGCTTAAAGCGAATGTCATTTCAGCCAGTGACATTTGAAGATCAATAATAAATCATGTGAATGAGTGTTTAGATATGACCTTTCAAACAAAAACGACAAGCTCTGATTTAACAATACCCTGTCTTTGTGCGATGGCAAGGCATAGGACAATACCCTGTCTTTGTGCGATGGAAAGGCATAGGACTACATGAGAAGTGCTTCCTGCCTCTTTGCAGTGTGTTTTTTGCCATTACTCACCATGAGCACTTGAACTGTAGGCCTTGTAACATGAACAGTAAATTGGGCAATAATGCAACATCAATTTAGTTTGCCTTTGCTATCCAAATGGGATTGGATGAGTGTATGTGTGTGTGTGTGTGTGTGTGTGTGTGTGTGTGTGTGTGTGTGTGTGTGTGTGTGTGTGTGTGTGTGTGTAGCATGTTAAGAATAGTCTATCTTATTGTATGTGGAGAATGAAGAGATGCGATGTTCAGTCACTCTGAAGGCAATGCCAATGATGGGCTCAGTGAGTGGTCCGAGTTGTGATTCCCTCGGAGGAAATGGCTCAGTGCTGTGCTCACGAGCAGCACTCTCTCGCGGGTCTGAATTACGCTCGCTATGCCTGAAATGCTCTTTCCAAAGGCTCTTTACCATCTACATGGTCCTTTCTCAGCATGGTCTCTCCAGATGAACAGCCATAAACACATCTGTTGTGATTTATCACCTGTGACAACTGTGTGCTACCTCAGGCGTCACCTGCAGCACAATCACCTCCAAGACCACAAGAAACCCATAAAGGCGCAGCTTGAGATACATGCGCTGACATCTTGATGTTTTGGAGAATATGGAACACTCACCTGCAGTGCAGGACAGATGGAAGGCCCTTTGTTTGGTGTACAGGTAGCATGACAAAGGACATGCTAACATATATTATTCAGCTCAGCCTTTGTTGATTTTCAAAAAATAATCATCTTTTCAGCATAAAACCAAAGACATTTTGCTAGTACACTGCCATTGGATACGCACTAAATAATACTGAATTGCACTGGCACCTGCATAATATCTTATGTAAATATAAGCTCATGAAAAGACTTTCATTTAACATAACTTCTTTTGATAGTTGCCCTGGACACGTCCTTTAGATGTACATGAGAGGTTAGTGATTTCACTGCAGTCACCATTAAACAGGTTAATGACCCTAGTACAACTGAACTGTGCTGCTCTGAAGACGTTTTTTAAATTTTTTTGTGGCAGAAATCAGTCCATTTTTGTTCATGTTCCCCCTGTACTCATCTGGCCTTCTAGACATATTGTGCGTGGTCTAAGTGAGACAGGACAGGAAGCTGTCTAGTCTGAATCTTGAGAGGTTTGTTGTTACTGTTCCAGCCATCTGAATTACAAGGCATCTCACATTTCCCAGGATGAAACAGACAACACTCAGTATTTGGTACTCTGGGCATTTGTACAGCAGGTCTCTTCCCAGCCACCCACCCACTCCCATGACTGTCCCTCTCCAGAACAGCATGTATGCGTTGGTGTGTGAGGTATATGTGAGGGTGGGTGTTCATGCATGTGTTGGTGTGGGGGGGGTATATGTGAAGGTGGGTGCATGTGTTGGTGTGGGGGGAATATGTGAGGGTGGGTGTTCATGGTATAGCTCAGCATGGAGTGTTCAGAGTCCCTCAGTGCTGGCCGATCTGAGGTGGCACTTTGGTGGTCAAGATTTAACAGGCTTTAAAACAACAAATGAGTGTCTACATCCAGACATTAATAAACAGGGAGACATTTTAAATGTTTGATTTAAACAAATCAAATTAATATGTTCCACTGGATGTTTTACACACAAAAGTCTGTACCAGTAAATCAAACAATAACAAATTACACTATCTCTCAGGGAATCAATGTATACACAAATACATTGATTCTAAAACCCTTATGCGCTCATTAGTAAAGGACTGCATGGCACAGCACTGTTGCTATTAAATCAGATGATATATACTGTTTCACTCTGAGGATTACCAGTGCTACATTAGAGGAATGAAAAGATAAACATGTAATTCATAGTTTAATCAAAGGCGCAGGCAAACAGAAAAGTGTTGAGTCATACTCTGAGTCAGCATGGGGACTGATCTAAGATAACCTGGGAGTTGATTCCAGCTGTGGGTTTGCATAATGGCTGATTGCTTCTTCACAATTTGTAGTTGTAGTTAAAAAGCTCTATGAACTGCCCAGTGCCTGACCATCTATGAGCCCCTGAGTCTGAGTCTGTAGACTTTGACATAGTAGAAATGGTCATTGAACTTGTAGTTGTTGCCATATTTTAATACGTCTATCAGAATAGGGGTTGTGGGTACAAAATAAGAAATCAAATGTAATTATAATACTTACAAATTATAATTATAACTAGAAAATGCATTTCCTGAAGGAAATACCAGTGCATGAAATGCAAAAGTTAAGAAAGGAAGAAGAAAAGAAAGAAGAGTGAAGAAAGGAAAGAAGAGTGGAAGAAGGAAAGAAGAAAAGAAAGAGAGTGAAGAAAGGAAAGAAGAGTGGAAGAAAGGAAAGAAGAGTGGAAGAAAGGAAAGAAGAGTGGAAGAAGGAAAGAAGAAAGGAAAGAAGAGTGGAAGAAGGAAAGAAGAAAGGAAGAAGAGTGAAAGAAGGAAAACAGAGTAGAAGAAGGAAAGAAGAGTGGAAGAAGGAAAGAAGAAAATAAATAAGAGTGAAGAAAGGAAAGGTGTCTCTTAATATATAACAGTTGAATGGAGAGGGACAGAGAGAAGAGGAGCCTTGGAACCTTGGCGCAGGTGTCAGTGAAGCACAGGTGCAAGCCAGTTTAATGATGTCATAATGGCCCAATGTAAGTCAATGGAAAAATTTGTATTCGTTTTTCTTTAATATCTTGAAATGAAAAACACATAGCATAAGTGTCCTTTACAAGACCTACGCGCCAAAGTTTGAACGGAGTTTCTAAGTTAAGCGGTTCGAGCTGAATTAAGTGCAGAAGTCGGTACAAAGAATAACTAGAAAATGCATTTCCTGAAGGAAATACCAGTGCATGAAATGCAAAAGTTAAGAAAGGAAGAAGAAAAGAAAGAAGAGTGAAGAAGCAAAGAAGATTGAGAAAAGGAAAGAAGAGTGGAGAAACGAAAGAAGAGTTGAAGAAGGAAGGAAGAGTGGAAGAAGGAAAGAAGAGTGAAGAAAGGAAAGAAGAGTTAAAGAAGGAAGGAAGAGTGGAAGAAGGAAAGAAGAAAAGAAAGAAGTGTGAAGAAAGGAAAGAAGAGTGGAAGAAAGGAAAGAAGAGTGGAAGAAAGAAAGAAGAAAAGAAAGAAGACTGAAGAAAGGAAAGAAGAGTGGAAGAAGGAAAGAAGAGTGGAAGAAGAAAAGAATAAAAGAATAAAAGAAAGAAGAGTGAAGAAAGGAAAGAAGAGTGGAAGAAGGAAAGAAGGAAAGAAAGAAGAGTGAAAGAAGGAAAGAAAAAATGACTGAAAAAAAGTAGAGTATGGAAGGTGTCTCTTAATATATAACAGTTGAATAGAGAGGGACAGAGAGAAGAGGAGCCTTGGAACCTTGGCGCAGGTGTCAGTGAAGCACAGGTGCAAGCCAGTTTAACGACCCTATTATGATGTCATAATGGCCCAATGTAAGTCAATGGTAGAAATTGTATTAGTTTTTCTTTAATATTTAAAAAAGTATAAAGTTTAGAAAAATGCTGAATTAAGCGCAGAAGTCGGTACAAAGAATAAGAAGAAGTATAAGAAACGAAGGAATAACAATACAGGGCATTTCATGCACTGTAATAAAAAAATAATAAAACAATTCCAAATACTAACCAACTACTAATGTATATTTCAGTTTGTCATGATTTGTCATAGATTTCATATCCACACAGAATGGCCCATTGAAATGCATGCTCTCTTCTCAGTGCTGTCAGACAGGCTCAGGTCCACTATGGTCCAGTGTGAAGTGTGTCAGCTGGATGAGGCCCATTCTCTCACTAGAGAGCCTGTCAAGTCATGCCTGGCTGAAGTGGAAAACAATGTTTCTGGCAATATCCTTCCAGAATCCCCAATAAATGCATGATTGGACAGCGGTTGGCTGACTGAGCCCGCAGTGTTTTCGCCGCGCCCATGATTCTGTTCAGTGACCAGACATTTTATCATGATTTTTCAGAGGTTTGGCGCGTACTGTATACCATTCATTTGTCAGTCTGCCTTACTTTTGTTTTTATTGACATAGGCCAACAAAAATACTCACTTATACCTAGCCTGAAATGATTGCCTTAGCACAACTGATGCAACAAATATAATTTCACACTTGCACCTTTTTCAATTAATTGACCAACATGTATTTAACATTCACATGCATATGATGGCTTATCTGATAAAGTAGCTCTCACTCAACCACACAGCACCAATCATTTTCATTCACATAACAAGAGAGACAAGAGAAAAGAGAGAACAAGAGAAAAGCATTTAAACCAGTCCTTAGGCTATGCCCACCGCTGCTTACAGCATGCTGCTGAAGATTGCTAAACACCCCCGTACCATCCCAGCTCACCCCTCATGTGTGGATGTAGTGAATGACCTTTGACCCAACTTGACCTCAATATCTACTGTGCATCTCTGTGTGCCATCATCTTCTTAATTCATAAGTCATAATCATAACGACTTGAATCATGACTTTCAAATCAATGTCTAGCTGTAAATACAAATGTTTGCCACTGCCGGCACAGAAGCTAATGTTCCATCTTTGAAGTTGAGGCTGCAACTCTGCACAGTCAGACTGGCACGGATGGACACGAGGTTCCTGGAGCAGAATTATTTAACCAAATATAGAACCATAGAGAGTCAAGAAGAGCAAGCAGATACATTAATGCATACATCAGTCAGGGGAAAACACATCACAATACATTCTGCATATACCGTCGGGGATACAGTACATACAAGACTATCAGTGGGTACAAATGGAGCAAGGAGCCAGCATTCAAAGTATCAGTTGTACAGCAACGTAGCAGGTGTGCAGTGTGCTCATAAGGTTACTGTTATAAGGACAAGTGGAGCCATGAAGCAATAAACCATGACGATGATGGCGTGTGTTTGTATACTAATGGGTAAATAGGCTGCCACCCAATATATATGTCATGTCAGTTCATCAAGAAAAGATGTCTGCTACAGTAAAGTCCACCTTCTCTACACTTTCATAACTTGACTTAAAAAGTAGTATTCTAATGAATCTTTAAGTTTGGCAAAAACATTTTGTGCAAAACGTTTAATTAATATACCATTAGTGGCCTCTGACTGCATTACTGCATCTACTGTATGTTCCAGTGGTAGAATGTCAAACAAGAAAGGATGCTTTTTATACCCAACATGTCTATCAAGGCTATGACTGCGACAGAACATTTTACATTTACATTTAGCAGACGCTTTTATCCAAAGCGACTTACATATGTGCGACTTACAATGTATACACATTTTACATTTACACTGATGGCACTCTGCACATCAGGAGCAATTAGGGGTTCAGTGTCTTGCTCAAGGACGCTTCGACAGGGAATCGAACTAGCAACCTTCTGATTACTAACCGACTTCTTTACCTCCTGTACCACTGCCGCCCCACAGAAGACACATCTTTAGTTGCAGGTGATTGACCACCTGCTCTGACATTCTGATGAGAGCTTGACAAATGAGGAGCTCAGACTGTCTCACCTGCCCAACTTATCAGTTTGGACCTTTGATTAGCTACGACAATGAATGTGTGTGTGTGTGTGTGTGTGTGTGTGTGTGTGTGTGTGTGTGTATGTGTGTTTGTTCATGCATGCGTGCATTCATGTCAGAATCTTGTTAGAAAAAAATCTAAATGAATGAGTAAGCTACTGTAAGAGATGTGGGACTAGCATTGTTTTCTTCCCAAGTGACAGAAGTGAACATAGACACATCATACATCACTGCCTGCAGAGGGAAACACGATGAAGAATGTCCAGCATCA
Source organism: Clupea harengus (assembly GCF_900700415.2). NCBI lineage: Eukaryota > Metazoa > Chordata > Actinopteri > Clupeiformes > Clupeidae > Clupea > Clupea harengus. The sequence goes on along the minus strand of NC_045167.1, from coordinate 2,322,563 downwards.
GTGGCTGCATCACCAGGGGTATGACACCCACTCCATTTCAGAGCAGGCCATGCAGGCCAGCGCGGATGGCCTCTATCTGAACCTGCCAACATCTCCTCCCGCCTGCCATGTTTCTCACTAGAGGTGTCACTCCTGGTTGCCTTGGTAATCAGTCACATCGTCAATCATGCATCATACATTCCATCAATTACTTCCAGCGCCTCCTCACGTTGGACCTGGTCCAGCTGATACGTCACTGGTGCAAAAGAGAAAATGGTGTTTTAGCTGCTTTTGTTGCTGAGAAACATTTGTGATGTCATTCAAATCTGTACTATTCTGAAATTAAACTTATCATAGTGAATTTTGAAGGTACAACTTTGTATCTTAGCAACTTAAACCAAAAGAATGTCAATGAAATGATGTGTACATTGCAATAAGTCTGACTGATTATCTTGGTCTTCATAGCACCATTAGTTAACAGTACTACTATCCTAGTCAATGAGCCCAAACTATTTGTTTTGAGAAAGCTCAGCAGAGAGGCGATGGCTTTCTCCCAGGCTACATAGGATCATATCGGAGTGCCTTTTGGGATATGATTTAGGTTTCTTTGGAAAACAAATGGCACTATTAAAAATCCAGTGCAAAATCAGTATCCACAGTTTGTACAGTGTCACACTGGGAATGTGAGGAGGCGTAATTAATTACAGAATTAATTACATGAAAGCCGTTGTCGTATATTTCATATACATATAGATATACATATATTTAGGCTTGTCCTTACTCTTCCTTACATAACCTGATGGCCAGCAATTATCATGATTTACCTGTGATTTTGAGTGGGCGAAACTTCCATTGATATCTATAGTTGTAAAGAAAAACGTATGTGAATCATTCAAATTCACCTCATGCTACCCCGTCATTAGTTTAATGTCACTGCAGGACTGTTTTGAATTGTGTGAGTTCTTTGACACCAGTATAAGTTGTGCTATGTGCCCAAGTCCCACACCAGACTTGCAAGCATAGAGGCTAAAGCTCATGGGCTCTACTATGTGTCACTAGCACACATCTTAACACATTAGGGAGAGAGAGTGTCCTCACTGAACACCTCCATACCCCATAGCATCCATTACATCAAAGTGTTAAATTAGCATACAGGTTTTTTTCTTACATTTTTTAGTTTGCCTTACACAGTCAGGGGTTTCCTGCTAGGCACGGCTGAAACACCCTTTGTGGGTATCATCAAACTTATTCACAGCTGATGACATAAACATAACTTATCTAGTATCAAACTTATTCACAGCTAATGACATAAACATAAGCTATCTAGCAAAGCTAGTCTGCAAGGAAACAGCTTGCAGTTAGATACAAAGCTACACAGCTGTGACTTTTACTTTCACAATTTATAATGCTAGCTCAGCAACTAAAGTAAGTTTTACGGCAAAATTATTTCATTACGTTACTATAACCCCTTTTAAGCCTATACCTTTAAAGGACTTTCACACTTACCAGAATGAAACTGCCACTTTTGTTTGAGGCAGTGAGGTCAAGGATTCTATCTTTTGACTTTGGTTTGGGTGCGTGAGCCTGTTTTTCACAATAGAACTGAAGTCTCAGTCTCCGGCTGCTGCATAAGGCTTAGTGTCCTTGGATCATGAGCCAAGGCTGCTGGTGGCAAGGCCACTGGGAGGTAAACACATGCTGGAGCTGCCTGCCTGCCTGCCTGCCTGCCTGCCCCCCTTGGGATCTGTACTAAAGAGTGTCTGATGGGTGTCTTTGACTTCATTTCTTTACTACATCATTAACACATGAACACTGTAAAAACAATCAAAGAACACACAGAAGGACACAAGCTCATATGCATACTGTATATATTTACACAGACGCAGGCAATAAGTCAGTACAGAAACATTGTTCATATATTTATATAATTTAATAATATTATATCATATATTTATATACATAAACCACATAAGGCACTCAAAAGTAACTCACTACCCTTACCAATGGACCATACTTGCTTCAAGCAAATAGACCGGCACATTTATACAAGCATTACAGGCAATGTGTCCTGAAGATAATCAAGTCATTGCATTGGCTGTTGAGCTCAAATCTCAACAACATTTGGTGAACCCATAATAAAATCTCAGACTATGCCTTAAAGTTAAACAAAAACAAAAAAAAATCCTGACAGGTGATATTAAGCCAACTGATGTGATGTGTTGTTCTATTCCATTATCTACCCAAGTTCCCATTGAACAGTACACATAAAACATCAACACCGCAATGTTGTTGCAGCTGGGCTGATCCCACAGAGGATGTCCCACTCATTCAACTATTCAAACTACGTGTGTCTGTTTTATTTAACGATGTATTCCTTGCCTGTGTCGTTGCGTATTGCATAGACAAACTGTCTAAGTAAGCTGTACAAACAGTAGCTCCCACTGGCCAAATGGATTGGCATTGCGCACATACATGGATTTCAAAAGGTGTAATCTGTTTTTTCTTCTTTTTGATCAATTGACCTTTTGTCCAAGGTTTTGAAGCACCACCTTGGCATTTTGAATCAACTCTGTGCGTCCTTGTGCATTCAAGTAAAGATGATTGACAGTAGGTCTGAAAAATTACAGTGCTGGATCACTATCACCACATTCTGTGGGTCCCTGTATGGTCTACAGTTATGGTAGGTTATTACAAAAGAGAGATATTACAATGACAAACAATAAACATGTCCTTGCTTACAGCAAACATTGATGTGGTAGACAGGATCCATGCACTCTCACATTGTGTGAGCTGTGAAGAAAAAGTGCAGATTAAGCGTGAAGGCAAACCAATTCTGTACCAAACGGTTTTTTTGCCGGGATAGGTAACATTACGAGAGCCACCATTTTTTCTTGTCGCGAAACTGTTGATGTGCTACTTAGCATAAACTGTCCTTTTAAGCTACAATTAGCTAGTATTAGTAAAGGATTTTCTCTGAGTAGCTAGCTCATCTTACTTCTGACCTGAATTCAACGAAAGAGACAGCACTTGGAGTCTACTGGAGTTTTAGCATGTTTTTTTTCTCAATGGAAACTAAAAAACACAGGAGAAGAGCATCAGCACCTGTTAAAGCAAATTGACAATTTTACCAGGAGATAAACTAAATAATTAATTCCAGATGATTAAATAAGGTAATGGCCTCATATAACAACATTTTAGTGAAATGAGATGATTCATACAGAGGAGCGATTATTTAAAATTTGTTTTCTCAGTTTGTTTATTTTCCACTGTCCACAATTCTATTTTCATTTCAGGCCTTGATGAGAATGTTCAGCTCTCATAAGAATTCCAATGGAAGAGAATGTTCTGGCCACACAACTTCTATAGAGATTTGGGAGAAAAAGCCTGTGGTTTGACACATTTGAAACAAACACAGTAACAACATTATGCATCAGACCAGCCACTCAAATGCCCTGCTCCTATTTTTGAAAGAAAGAAAGCCTCAGAGAGAAGCTTCAAGGATCTGACAAGACAGACTATAAATTCAGCAAAAAGCCCAACTCTCTTGCTAACTGTCACTCTTGTAGACACCTCGGGCATTAAAACCTGACCAAAGCCGGAGAATGAAAAACTGAATTTACAGCTCAATACATTATGAACAGAGTAACATGGCAAATCTGCTGACTCATCATGTCTTGGATACGACATTGACAAACAGGGCTGGCCTCTGAGATCACAGGCTACTTGCCTTTATAGGGAAACAAATACACTAAACGGAATCATGAGCTCAATGTTGATTTTTAGCAATTTTAGCATACAAGAGTGAAGTTACCATACCTTACACAAAATCGTTTAATAAATGGTATGGGATGTTGTGTAAGTATACAGAGTAAAGCAGTCTTGCCAAATATTAATGCCTGAATGCTTTATGAACAAGAGTTTGGCTCATAGTTGCATTTTGAGCTGTGTTAATTCTCCTTAGATTCTCTGAAAAATATGTCAGGCCCTTTTCCAAAGCTGTCTGTATTCACCTCCCATTTTCCTTTACAAATCAACAATGTCTTAATCAGTTATGGCCCTTTCTAAAGAATCATGCTGAAAATCATGGTCATCTCTCTTCTTTGAGGGACAGTTCATTCCCGGCTGTCAAAAGACTTTTTGTGTTTTCAACTGTGTGTTACCGTGGCAACTACTGAAATGTCTATGCCCTCCTCTAAAGTCTGAAATGATGAAGAGATTGCAAACCTCCAACGACATTTACGTTTGGTAAAGGTTTCAGATGGCTGTAACATGCAAGGCTACGTTCAGTAGAGCCAGAAGAGTACTGTGGCAGAATGATTCAAGCACATTGTCAGGCCTTCGTAATGTCAGCCTGTAACCAACCCAAGGGCAAACATGACTCCTCAGGACACAATTGCATTGTATTTTGTCTTTCCAAAATAATCCAGCTGGTACATTAAAGGGATTTCCACAACTGTGACTTTGGAGACCAGCATATTTAGCTGTACACCACTTAAGTAAACCAATCAAACATTTAACCCAATATATATATTGAATGAAGCCTCTTGTTATAAAACAATTATTTTCACTTAATCTTTTCAACAGCCAAGGATCATTCTCCTCCTGTGATGGTGTTTCCATGTTTGAATTTGCACTGGAGTGGAACGTGATCACTCTCTCTCTCAAGTTCAGTGGCTGGCTGGCTGGCTGGCTGGCGTGAGGACGGGCTGAATTAATGAGGTTGATAAAGTTGATTCCAGCCATGATGTTGGAGTTGAACAACAGAGCGAGAGAAACTGGGTGGACTGACAGAGCGTGAAGGAGCATGTCACACTTCAGAATTTAACGCTGCCTGCTTTTCATAACACAATAATAACCTCTCAAAGGGAGTGGTTGCTTTGTTTGCCCTCGGGATCCAAAAGTGTATCTTTCCGTGTGTCACTGTTTGCTTAATTATAGAAAACTATCAAATGACCATGTGAACTACAAAAGATAGCTGCAAATTATATTAAACAATTAATACAAAGAGGAAAGTGTTACAGCAAAACCTTTCTATGATGTGATCATTCTCTCGTATATACAAAGGCAGAGCAATAGAACTAATCCTCAATCCACAACTGCATACACACTCATATGTGTTAAATGTTGCAGTCATTGCACATGAAAATGCACACAAAAATGCATCATACTTGAGTGTGAGTTTATTTGAATTATTATTTGAACTAATTCAGGAAACAGGAAACAAATGCCTGAAGTAAGTTGACAATGTGAGGAGAGCAGGGATAGATTCTGCGCTTGGAGAGAATGGTCAACCACCACAGCAGTCCAAGAGGTGGAGTCCAAGATTCCAGATTCCAGATTCCAGATCACAAGGACATTGATGGGGCTGTAGTGACAGAGTGCATGATGATGCTGTTGGCTGCATCCCACAACCTAGCACAGAGCAAAGGCCAAGCCAGAAATCCAGCACTTGGTATAAGGAAGAAAAGGGCTGGCAAAGACGGTTGGGATTCAGACAGTAAGGCTAATGCCCAGAGTGACAGAGAGCCATATCAAGAATCATCACCTTTGGCAGAGGAGCGGGCCAAGTGGGGTCCTAAAAGGCGCTTCCTGCGTAGCGTCTATGATGTTCACCCAAGCCCCTGCAGTCCTGGTCACTAGAGGGTAGAGGTGCACGCACACACACAGCAGGAAGCCAGATAAACCTGGAGCACATCTGATCATCGTACAGAGGGGAGACATGACAGGGGAGGTCATTGGTGGACGCTGTGCAGAAAATGCAGGGATAGTCAGGGGTGGGGGTATCCAGTGTATCAAACGTGTAGAAGGCCTCCAGCAATAACACAAGGAGCTTGCTAAACCTGGAGAGTGACAACGAGGTAAGAGCAGATACCCATCTTTCCACAGGACACTGACAGCAGCACACTCATAGCAGGGCAACTAATCTGCTCTCACTCCATCAAGACCATCATCATGTTGGTGTAGTTCTGGGGGCAGAATGCATGGAGGTGGCATTAGGGAGGACACTCTGGAAAAAGAACCAGACTTGTGGAGGAATGCAGGTGGGAGCCAGAGGCTGCTCGGGTCAGTTCAGTTTGGAAGTGCCATAAAAGATCTTGGCATGACAGGGAAGCACTGCCACAAAATCTGAAGAGGAACAAGCAATGAAGCAGCCACCTGGCCCAAGTGGAGCTTGATCAACCCAATGGTGCATCGATCAGAGGATATAATCTGCCAAAATATCTAATAAAAGAAGGGAGACACCTCTGACGGGCCAGTGATTGAAATATCATTTTATAGGAATAACATAATTTCAATAGAGTTTTCCATCATTAACAACACATTTATCAGAGATGCCACACCAATTCAGTACACTGTTGGAAACCAAATGCTTTGCATTACAATTACTTGTAATTTTTTGCTACTGTATATGTGTGTGTCTGTCTATGTGTGTTTTAGAGTCAACTCTCAGATTTCAGTTTTTCTCCATTGCTTTGGCTCAATTTTTGAAACAGAAATTACATTCTCAAAGCTCTAAGTGCATTTGGCAAAATAGCCTATATGGTTCAGCACAACTACATAGATCACCTTCAAAATGTCATATCTCACCCAAAACAGTTACCTCAAGCTTCAAAACCAAATCATTTTCTCATATAAATAGTCAGTGCCCCCAAAATGAAAAGTTCCTTCTCGATTGCTGTGGTTCATCTCTCTCTCTCTCTCTCTCGAAAAAAGGACATTCTCAAAGCTTTAAATACATTTGCCAAAATAACCTAGATGGTTGAGCAAAACACCATGGCACACCTGCAAAAGGTCATATCTCTCCCAAAACAGACAACTCATCAGTCAAAACTAAATTTCTTTTCTCATACAAATAGTCAGTGAAAAGTCCCTTTGGCAAAATGTTTGGATGTTTTGTCAGTATGGCAGTGGACCATAGAAATATCCCTCATGTGCACATTTCAATCTTGGCTCAGTCCTTTGACACTGAATGGTTACTACAGTAGATGTTTTCTTTCCAGAATACTATGTGTATCAAACAAAAAAAAAGATTACTGTAATTTAAGAGTAGCCTACAAGGTTTCACATCACATATTGCACTCATACTGCCATGGAAATTGTTACAGTAATTGCCATACATTGTGGTTACAGTAAAAGAAAATGTACACAGCACAATATACTGTCATACAATAAGCACATCAAAACTAAAATGATGTATAGCCTACACTAACAACACGTACAGTAAGAAAGTAAAGCAAAGCTGGAGTTTCACTAGTTGTCTTCCTCACTCTCCTGCTCATCCTCGCGCTCCTGTCTGTCTGGCCACAGATTTTCACCGACATCACATCTGATGTTCTCCCTTGCTATGCAACAGGGGGGAAATCATCGCGCATGCCGCAACCATCCCCTACACTGATCTGCTGTGACATCATCACAAGCAGCATCCATTGCCTGGAGCAGGGACCTCTGGTTTAGAGACCGATGCTCATAGACCCTCCACCTCCATGCAAAAAAAACCCCTCCTCGATAGGATTGAGGAATGGGGAGTAAGGTGATAAGAGCACCATCAGCATTCTTGGATGGGCAGTGAACCATGCCCTGATGAGCGGGCCACGGCGGAAGCTTACATCGTCCCACACAATGACAAATGTAGGCAAGTGAGGCCCTACCAAACCCCTCTCATGTAGAGGAATAAGATCGGAGTGCAGGCGGTCCAAGAACATCCACCCTTCCTCCTCTTCCTCGAGCAGGCAGTTGCCCTTGGTTGTTTCCCTGGCCAGGTGCTTCCATGTTCATAAATTGTACAGAACTTGGTCAAGCTCTAGATATTTGATGGAAGCATTTATACTCCTGGATAGGACCTGTCAGCTAACTAAACGTACTGTGTAATAGGTGATCGGATGTGTGAATCTCCCCCTTGATTAGTAAGGTTCTAGTTGCACCTGAAAATTAAGCCGATGATCCAAGAGATCCATATTACAGTGTATACCATGATGTTTTTCATGGTATTATGTGCCTGAAAGATTTTGACAGTGGAGTGAACTATTGTGCAGGTGATGATGTACACAGGGAAATTATGCCAACATGTTTTGCAGAGAACAACGACTTGACTGAGAAGCAACAGTCAGTTTAGACCAGCAAGATATATTCAATTGGTAATTGGGCTAACTGAAGGCAATTGAACCTAACCATTTGCAAAGATGTGCTAAATCATTTGAAATGTGTGCAAACTGTAGGCAATTGTACTTGTCTTTTCTAAGGATGTGCTAATACAATTGCAATTTGATTAAAGGAATGAGATATTAAAATCTGTTGTGAACAAGTGCACAGTGGTTTGGAGGTTTGCACGTGTTGTTTTGAGAATGTCATTTCTGTTTTCGTGAAATGAGCCAAAGCAATGGAGAAAAACTGTAATATATAAAACATAACACTGATTTACATTTCTTTACCGACAAAAGGTTACGCCCCTGTGGTTCGATATAGAAGCCTGAACACATGGATCTGGAGGAACATGTGATGTGTGTGGGCAGATAGCGAAGGCCTCTGGGCCTCATGTCACATTCTCTACACATATACAGCCAATGTTGAACCCCGCAGGGCTGACAAATCTGTATCCTTTTAAATGAGCAAGGACAAGCACAAATCTCCCACACGGTACGCATCATACAATATTGTTCACAAATACAGAGATGCACACACACACCTCTGCCACATCACCATTAGCACAAACACTCCTTCTCCTCTCAAGTGTGAGTCAATACAATTGCTTGTGTAGCCTGCTGCTGACCCCTGGTGGCAAGGTAGAGATTTTCTACCTTTGTAGCCTAAAACAAATCAAGACGTGTTTACTACTGAATCTGTATGCAGAATGGAAGTTTGCCAAGAGCTAAAGTCTTTTCCTATGTACATGCTGGTATATTTCAATAGTTAATCAGTCCTTTGGAGAGATGCCACTTGTACTGATTATGAACGTTTTGTAATTATGTTTTAGGGGAAAAGATAAACAGGTGCATACACATACAATATACTGTGTGTGTGTGTGTGTACACAAGGACTTCAGGATCAGCGGTGGTTGATTGCTTTATCAAACCATGCAAGTATTTCTTTTTCTAAATTGAGTGTAGTCTACATTTATTGACCAAATTGTTGCGCTTTTATTTCATATTACATACCTATATATTTTTATATGTATTTCATATTACATACATTGATATTAATTTATTATATATTTATTTCATATTTCATACCTTGATATTCATTTGAGGTTGAGCTGAGCTTCTGCTCAAGGTTTGAGTTTTTCCCTTGCCCCAGTCACCTTAGTGCTTGCTATAGGGGGTTCAGGCTATGTACATTTGATTCGATGGCGCTTGTGTAGCGGCCGTAGAGATCTCGTGCAGGAGATAGTTTGGTGAAACTATAGCCTGCATGGAGAATACCAAAAAAAATTCCTAGTATCTGTATACATGGCGAAATAAAGTTGAATTGAATTGAATTGAATTGAATTGAATTGTTATTGATGCCATATAAATAAAACTGAACTGAATTGAAAGCAGGTGTTTATGCTTTAATAAATAAAACTATAAATCATATATTGGGGCATGATATAACCTAAATGAAAATAGTTTTAGCCCTTTCTTCCTCATTTGTGTGCCCACTCCTCTTTCACCATGCTGCCTTTTTCCCTTTCCTTGTCTGTCCTTGAGTCCTTGAGTCTCCCCTCACTGGGGGCCCCTGTGCTCACAGGGAGTGTTCTAGAACACATCACAGGGAGTGTTCTAGAACACATCTGTGAGATCCGTGTGGAGCCCAGGTCCCAGGTGCTGTCTTCTATTTGCTCCTGATAAGATGGGTTCTGCCCCCCAGCCGCCGCCCACAGATCCAACCACTCACAAAGCTGCAGCTACAAAGCTACAGGTGCCATCTTCATTGCAACACACAACCTTAAAAAACTTTCCTCATGGTCATCTCCCATGGTAACCATGTTTTTCTCATGTAAGATACTGCTGAGAAAAAAGCTGCCAGCTAACCTCAGTTTTTGCCAGTCAAGGCTTTGCTGCTTGTGTGGGTCATTTTAGGACCAGAGACCCTGCAGGACTTGGCATGAATGTGGCCATACTTTCTGCCAGTCGTGTTTGGCAGAACTGAGACACAGGTGCAGAGAGAGAGAGAGAGAGAGAGGAGTGAGCGCATCAAAGGGCACCCACAGATTTGAACCTCTCCTGCACAGGAATGTGGTCCCTCTGAGCTCACGATCTACAAGGACACAGGCAGCAGGATCAATCCAAGCACTCCCATCAACAGTCTCCCACTGATGTAGCTGTCCCACACAGCGTTCCCTTTCCCATGGCCTTGATTATTTATTGCATGTTTTTGGACAAAAGTGCTTTTAAAAAACACCGTATTGGTAAACCTCAATTTTTCCCTACCACTAGGTGGCATTCCATTGTATCAGGAATAGCCGTTTGGAATGGAAATATGTGGAAGACACAGGATACATGCACTGTGAATGTGATCCGGAGGAAAAAAGGTTTTTACATTCAGATTTTTTGGGGATAATTTAAGTATTGTGGCTGAAAGAAACATATTACAAATAATTTTTTTTTCAAAAATTGTATTTATTTATTTTTTATCATCTGTCCCTTGTAGTGGACATCGGGGCTTGCTTGATCACAAAATGTAATTCATTCTCGTATGGATTTTTGTTCAAATGTATTTTCATTTCATGAACATAAACAACTAGTTAATTGGAGGAAACACATCTGAACACTGGAACATCATTTAAAAAAATAACATACAATAACACAACTAACATCACAAGTCAAAAACAATCATGAACGGTATAACAGGAAACAATTATTTGCCTTCGACACACACAAAAACATGTTGCATTTAATGCACTTGACAAATGTTTTCCCTTTGCAGCCTTCTCTCCTGCACCGTGATGCATGCTCCACCTCTACCATCTGTGGCAAATGGAGTGCCCCATATTTTTTCACATCATAGTTGGGCTGTGGTTTAACAGACCTCCTCTTCTTTGTTGGAGCGTACTCCTCCTCATCACTGCTCATCTCTTCCTCGCTGGCCACCTGCTGACCTCGACCACCCTGTGCCTGAGCAATGATCTGTTCAGCCAGCAGCAGCTTGAATTCCAAATACTGCAGCCTCTCCTTTTCTGGTTTCCCAGAGGCTTTGTGGTCTGCCCTGTACTGGATCCAGCTGTTTGTGGCAGCCAGGTCGAAAAAATGCATAACAGTGCGGACTGTCCATTTCCTTGTGCGGCTTGACATAGGATAGAAACTAATCATGCGGTCGCACAAATCAACCCCTCCCATGTTTTGGTTGTACTCAGCCACAACCGCCGGCCTAGGTACTGTTATATGGTGCTTCTCTTTTGCTGACCATCTTATGCAGCAATCCTGGGGCTCTATACCATGGACATTGGAAGCCATCAGGACCGCCTTGTTGTCCTGCCACTTCGTTACAGCAACCTGCGATTGTTTGCTGACCAGCATTTCAGACGCACCTCTTCCTTTCTTTTGCATTTGTTTGTCATCTGACAGCTTTGCTTTGCAAATAGCAGGCACTCTATTTTTCATAATGGTCCCTGTACCCAGGAGACCATTTGCCTGTAAATTATGTAATAATTTTACAGAGGTGAAATACCGGTCAAAATACAGGTGAGTCCCTTTGGACAGAGATTGTGCCATCCGAGCAACTGCATTGCCTCCGATTCCCAGCTTCTGGTCAGTAAATGTATTCTGGCCCTTGTACACCTCATAGTCCAGCACCAGGCCATTGGGACTGGCAAGCACAAATGCTTTAAGTCCTGTAGGGTTTGGCCTACCTAGGCACAAACTGCCTAACAGGACACCGGCCGGTAAACGGAATCATCTGCTCATCCACACAGGCCTTGCATGGTCTAGGCAGATTTAGGCAGCCCTGTTGGACTCTGTTTAGGAGAGGTCTCACCTTCCAGAGGGCATCGTTCTTCTTCTCCTCATCAGAGACATCAAGATCATTGGGGACTTTGATTGACTGCCTAATCTTAAAGAATCTGTCTCGACTCATGGAATCAGATACAACTGGCACCCTCGTCTTTGCCGCCCAGTACATCCGGATCCTTGGGTATCTAAGACATGACATGTACATTGATGTGCCAAAAAAGGTTTTCAGCTCCTCTGGGGTGGTTTTTAAACTGCCTCCAGAGATGAGCACCTCCCGCTGGTTTGTGTTTGTTGTCAATATATTTCTCATTTTGTGGACTTGGACTGTGGACTTTGTAGTGGCTCTTGTGGTGTTCTCAGTGGGTTATGCTGGTAGAATTTTCAGCTATTCCAAACAAGATTTCCAGCCCACTCAAATCTATATGGCATTATGGTATCCAATTTGACAGAAATGTGTCTGGTAACAAGGTCTGAAGGCATTTCCTTTTGCCCCAGTCTGGTAGGTAGCTAGCCTTATGTGCTTTAGCTGCCCCAGTCTGGTAGGTAGCTAGCCTTATGTGCTTTAGCTGCCCCAGTCTGGTAGGTAGATAGCCGTATGTGCTTTAGTGTAGTTGCCCCAGTCTGGTAGGCAGCTAGCCTTATGTGCTTTAGTTGCCCCAGTGTGGTTGATAGCTAGCCTTATGTGCTTTAGTTGCCCCAGTCTGGTAGGTAGCTAGCCTTGTGTGCTTTAGTTGCCCCAGTCTGGTAGGTAGCTAGCCTTGTGTGCTTTAGTTGAATTCACCTTGAGAGCCTGTGGGTTAGGGTGACCAGACGTCCCCGGTTTCCGGGGAGAGTCCCCGTTTTTCGTTTACAAAGATAAGAATATTACACTGTTTTCCAGGTGTTTACGTGTCTGAACTGAAAATGTCCTCGGATTTCTTCTCAGAAATCTGGTCACCTTACTGTGGGTGAATATGAATGCACTTGCTATCTTTTCTGGAACAGCTGAAAACCCACTCAGAATGCACCCAGCATAACCCATCAATAACACAATACTCACACCAAATTGGGGCCCTGTGTGTGGGGAAACACTGTCTTCAGGGCCAACTGTTGTGTAAATACAAGAAAGCTCAACTGAAATAAAAGAAGACACGGTTCACTTATAACACTAAGAATACAAATTACTATAAAATGACTTAACACACCAAGCAGCCACTCCAGTTGCTTTAAAAGAGATCTCAACAAAGGTGGTTGAGTAACAGAGTTCTTATAGGACACTGAAGCGAAAAATTAATTAATTATAATCATTGTATCCATCAAAATGAACATTTTTATTATTATTATCATTGAAAGGTAACTACATATCAATACCAAATGCTGCAAATATCAAACTAACTAAACGTGTGTGTTAAATGTTTTTCAGTACACAGTTCAAAATGAGAGCATAACAAAGAGTACAGAAATAAGTGAATGAAAGGGGCGTGTAGGCAGGGAACACGCGGAAAACAAAGGAGAGAGAATGTTCAAGAAGATCACGCACGCCGTATCGTATCAGCAGTCTTCTTTCTCAAGGTCTCCCATGGCTTCAGCCGACACAATCCTGCCCACCCTCAGTTGCTCTGCTCTTAGAGACCCCCACCACAGCTCCAGTCCTTAAGAGAAACCTTCTGATCAAGTATCGTCTGCCAACCCCTGGGACCCTACATCTCTATGATTAGTGAACTGGATGTTTACAGTGGCTCCATGGCTTGATGCAAAGGGCTTCCAGAAAAGAGCATCTTCCATATCTACACACAGAGCTGGAAACGACCAGATACATCCTCTCAGCAGTGAAGGAATTTCAACTGAACATCACAATGAAGAATGTGGTGGTGGTGGTAGTGATGCTGGGGCTATCTTTGATGGGGCTCAGAAGTTCAGCCAACAGCACACTAGCAAGACCTCATCCCTGCTTGTTCGATGGAGAATCATTCTCGTGTTTGAACAAGGAGGTTCAAGAGATGCCTACCGACATCCCCAAAAACACAACCTACATGTAAGTAGACATGAAAACACACACACACACACACACACACACACACAGCATACAAAACTCAAATCTCATAAATTAATTTGTATTGTGTTGCATGCTAAACATTTTAATTTTTGTAATAAATATCATCAAATTGGAGGAGAGGAAGGATTTGACCATAACCTGAAGAACAACAAATAAGATAGGATACATAGAGACTACAATGGTCTAAGTGTATAGTACTGGACTCTAGAGTGGTCATTCAAATTTCCCCAAACCAGTGAACTACATTCACATTACAGTCACATGCATATTTTCATAATATGAGGTTTCTATTTTTGCCTGGGTTGTTGTGATGGTCATCAGATGTTGAGAGTTATAAAATGTTGCCTTTGTTGACAGTGATAGATACTTTATGTAATCTCATCAAGGTTATGGGAGCTGATGAAACATGGACTTGGCCTTGAGTTAAGTTTAAATACATGGGCAGGCAGGGGTCAGTGGGAGTTTTTATCAGTGACTACAATCAAAGTCAGCTCGCCTCCAAACCTATTGAATGGACATACGTCTCTGATCTGGGACCTGCTCATTTTAATGTAAATCGTGTTTTTGCTGTTTAAATGACCTGTACATGATTACTTCTGTAACAATCACTGCATTTGCTTTGTTCGTTTGATACATGTAGTCTTGAAATGGATGCTCTGTTGCTACATTCACTTGCCATGTGCTGGATATATGTTTGTTTGTGTGTGTGTGTGTGTGTGGCCAGGTCTCAAGCTGCTGAATTCAGCCATGTTTTACCAGGAACACAGAGTCCTGCCCTGATACCAGTTGATACACAGAGCGAGAGCTGCAGCTGGCTCTCCTCAAGACAGAGAAACTCAGACGCAAGCAAGAGTTGACACATGAGCCAGTCCAAGTGTCCTTTCCCATGGGCTGGGGTCAATGCAGAGGGGAAGGCTCACACATTCTTAGGTCTTACTGTTCATGATTCAGGTACTAGAAGTTTGTACAGCAGCCCCAATGTGGACTCGGTTGAAGAACAACATGCACCAATACTGAAAACTGAACATAGAGGAGGAGGATGTGTGTGTGTGTGTGTGTGTGTGTGTATGTGTGTGTGTGCGTGTGTGTGTGTGTGTGTGTTTGCGTGTGTGAGTGTGTGTCAGAGAGAGAAAGGATGAATTGTTATAGTCTAGCAGTTGGATGGTTAAAGAGGTCTTCAGAGAGCACAAGCAGTTTATACTGTATCTTTACACTGTATCAATGGAATGGAAAACAGGAGGTGGTGAACACTGTGTAACTCATTAACCACCACTATGTGCGAAGGCTTAACTCAAGGCCTACACGAGGCAAACGTGGAGTAGGACAGTACAGAACAGGCTGTCTGTGAGTGTCTGTGTAGCATTATGGCACCCTGACCTTCGAGCACCTGCAGAGGCAGAGTTTTTTTGCCCTAAGAGGTAAGGCAGTTCCCTTCCCCTTTGGGTTGAACTCAGCCATCAGAAGAGGTGCCTACATTCCCTTCGTTGCTAAGTCAAATGAATAACTATAAAAGAAATAGAAAAGACCAATATAGAGTAAATTAAAGTAAAAATTACATTAGAAAAATAAAAGAAAAAACATCAAACTCTCAGAGGCACTCTTCGGGTTGACTGTTGTCTTAACTTCAAAGGAAAGGACACTTGATTTGAAGTTAGAAATGTAATTAAAAGAGGATATTCAGTATCAAGTTAGTTTAACTTATATTGACATCCCATTACTTTAGCTATAGGGACCATTCAAGTTGTTGAATAAACAAAGCTATGGCAGTGAGAGAGACAGTTGGAGCCGTTATCCTTCTCCTTGTATGACAATATAACTAATTGTCTCTAAATCTCTTTTATTTCTTGACAGGGAATTCAAGCTAACCCGCCTCATTGCAATTCCAAAGAGAGCCTTCTTTGGTTTACAACACCTACAAAGGATGTAAGTAATGCAACGAAAACTAAATCACTTTAGACTTCAATGAGAAATGTTTGTTTGTTTGGGAGGGGAAGGAGAATTTGATGTGAACTCGTACAACAGCCCAATAACCTTAGTTATTATTAGGTTAGTTATTAGCTTAGTTATTATTTGTTTAGTCTTTATTGGGTATGTTTTGTCTTTAATACAGCACATGCTGTTTGGAAGATGTCTCAAATACAATAGATATGAATCACAGAAATCTTGAGAACAGGAGTCTTTCTCTCTCTCTCACACATACACTCTCATTAATATGTGTGTATGTATTATATGAAAAGGCCTCATATTTCTGAATCTTCGATTGAAAATGCTAAATGGTTCAAATGTTTAAATTCTAGCGTGATGAGTCTTAGAGGTATTTTAGAGGGTTGAATGCCATGCAACCTGGGGCACCCGAAGATGGGGGGGGGGGGGCTTCAACCCCCATTGCACATTAGGTTTATTAGCAATATACAATTTCTCAGCTGTTTGCAATAAACAAATTACACAAGAACTGTGTAAGTAGTTCAATGAAACTAATATTACAAGGGTTTTTATCCAAATTCAACACCAAATGCTACTTTTAATGACTACTGCGGTCTAAAAATTATTCGACCCCTTCATGACAAGCATCTTCAGTACTTAGTAGAGCACCCTTTTGCTGTTATGACCTGCTGCAAACGTGATGCATAGTCAGACACCAGCTTCTGACAGCGTTCCTGAGGAATCTTAGCCCATTCCTCATGGGCAATGGCCTCCAGTTCAGTAATATTCTTGGGTGTGCGTTTTGCAACCGCCTTCTTCAAATCCCACCAGAGATTTTCGACGGGGTTCAAGTCAGGCGACTGTGACGGCCACTCTAGAATCTTCCATTTATTTTTCTGAAACCAAGCCTTGGTGGACTTTGAGGTGTACTTGGGATCATTGTCCTGTTGGAAGGTCCAATGACGCCCAAGCTTCAGCTTCATCACAGACGGCATGACGTTTTTTCCTAAGATTTCCTGATACTTCACTGAATCCATCGTGCCCTCCACACACTGCAGGTGCAAAGCAGCCCCAGAGCATCACTGAGCCACCGCCATGCTTCACTGTAGGCAGGGTGTTCACTGAGCCACCGCCATGCTTCACTGTAGGCAGGGTGTTCACTGAGCCACCGCCATGCTTCACTGTAGGCAGGGTGTTCTTTTCAGCATATGCTTCATTCTTCTTCCTCCAGACATACCGCTGATCCATAGGCCCGAAAAGTTCCAGTTTTGTTTCATCGCTCAGAACAGAATTCCAAAACTTTAGTGGCTTATTTATATGGTTTTCAGCATATTGGAGCCGACTTTTCTTGTGCTTTTGGGTCAGTAGTGGTGTGCGTCATGGAGTCCGGGCCTGGAACCCTTCAGTGTTTAGTATGCGCCTTACTGTGCAAACTGAAACCTCAGTGCTGGCTGCCACCAAGTCTTGCTGCAGGTGTTTTGCAGTCACTCGAGGGTTTTTGACCACTTGCCTCCTCAGGAATCTGGTGGCAGCCGCTGATAGCTTCCTCTTTCTGCCACGTCCAGGTAGTCTAGCCACTGTTCCTTCAACTTTGAACTTGCGAACTATGCTTCCAACTGTATCTCTAGGGACATTCAGTGCTTTTGCTTGTTTGAGCTCCTTCTCTGAACTTTTTGGACAATTATTTTGACTTCTAACATGCAATCAATCGTCACTCTCAACAAACCCCTAGTCAGTCCAGGTATTTATCTGTTCTATCTCAAGCACACCTGAACTAATGAAGCCCTTGATTAGTTGCACCAGGTGTGCTTGAGACAGGGGGTTGAATAATTGTGAGACTGCAGTAGTGATTAAGAGTAGCATTTCGTGTTGAATTTGGATGAAAACCATGGTAATATTAGTTTTTTGAACTATTTCAACAGTTCTTGTCTACTTTGTTTGTTGCAAACAGCTGAAAAATTGTACAATTTGCCAATAAGCCTAAAACGCAATAGGGGTTGAATCATTTGAATTGCAACTGTATCTATGTTAATCAACAACACCATCCACACTATGTCAACACAGAGAGAGGTTAACTGTTAACTGCTGCAGCAGTAACCTAGCCCACTTCTTATTTACAGTTTTTCTATGCAGATAGATAACTTCCCATGTCTATGGGGATCCCCTGCTCTTAGCTCATCCATAGGTCTATACTGAACTCTGGATGAGAATAAGCAGAAACACGTTCCTTCTCCGTAAAGAGTGAGAGCAAACCACACTTAAAAGCCTTCACCGCATCCTCAGCACTGGCAATGGATAGAACATGTCATTTCATGTATCTTAATCTGGTTTGCTTGTGTTATGACTAAAAGGAAGAGGGATTGGGTGGAATGACCAACAGAGTTCACTTGAGTGTAAAGCACAATTTCTTTGTAATGTAAATACAAACTGAAATCTGTTTCAGTCTCAAACTGTGGGGAAATGGTATAATTAGCTGCATGAATCCAGATTTTCTCTGCGTGAGAAGGCCTAAGGCCTGTTTGCAGCTCATTATGTATGAGGGTAACACTTGTGTTCCTGTCCTTCAGAGTGGTCTCAGAGAACGGATATCTGTTGCAGATCAGTGATTTCTCCTTCGCCAACCTCTCCAGCCTAACAGAGATGTGAGTTGAGTGAGTTCACCAAAATGCCACTCTCAGCTAGCTGTTCTAACAGACAAACAGGCTAACAGACAAACAGGTCTGTCACACAAACGCAACTTTACTGACTAAGCTGAGTATGCTATTTAGCTGTCTCATGACAACCCCAAATGTGTCTTCTTTTCTCAGTGAAATTGAAAGGGAATACATCTTTGGCGGTTAGGTTCATCTAAAGACCTATCTGCTTTTCTGCCCACAGAATAATAACTAAATCAAAAAACCTCGCCATCATTCACAAGAATGCCTTCTGGAACCTGCCTAAGCTGAAATATTTGTAAGTACCATTATTACTCCCAGTTAAATATGATACATTTGAAATGGTTTTGGTTCGTCAGTATGACAATGGCGCCATCTAGAGGTTATGTGTGTGAGCTTTGGTGAAAAATACCAGCTAATAACGATAGATATCATAAACATTCAAATGTTCTCTCAAGATCTCCCAGTCTATGTGATTGTATATGTGTGTGACTTTATGCCCTCTGTCCTTCAGGTCCATATCAAACACTGGACTGAAAAAGCTGCCTGTTTTCTCCAGGATTAACTCAGTTGTGCTGGAGTTTTTGCTGTATGTTGACCCTCCCAGAAACACTTCCACTCCTTTACACTTAAGGTTTAGGGTCAAACTAAAGACCCTTGACCATCCTACTCAAAATACACAGATAAGTTAAGACAGTTGTAGATCTATAAAAATGTACCCTTTTTTTGTTACTTCCACTGCCAGTATCCTCCAGGACAACATGGACCTCAAGGTCATCCCTACCAATGCATTCTTGGGACTGAGCATGGCCTCAGAGCTGTAAGTGTCTGCTGGTCTCTTCCAGAGGCCCACAAACAAACACAGTTTAGCTTTATGAAGCACATCATAGGGATGACATGCCTTAAAATGTATCATGTACTGTAGATAATTAATCAAATAATTACTTTTGAAATCTAATTTTTCTCTGTGTGTTGTCCACCTAACAGCAGGTTGAGTAATAATAATATCACCAACGTGGAGAGCTATGCTTTCAATGGCACTAAAATACAGAGATTGTGAGTAGGAGACATTTTTCATTCCACTAGACAAATCTAACTTGACATCTTATTTCTTACACTTCTTGTTACACTACATAATGAGGCTATGTAAATCTGTGCACCCCATTAAACTGTGGCAATTACCTGCATATAGCATATATATATATATATATATATATATATATATATATATATATATATCTGAACAAAGAGAAGGATCGAGAGGGATAGAGAAGGATATTGCAACATATAGCAAACACTGCCATACATACAACATATTTTATGATCAACAATTCACATTGTAGACTTCTGCAATACAATGAATGCTAATAATGCCAATAAAGTTTAAAATGAAAACCATTTTGTCTGCTAAGCCTCATAAGCAAACTCTTATTCGCTCTGTGATGTATTTAATTATGCTGTGCTGGTTTCTTTAAAAAAATTCACACAAATCTCACATTCAGGAATGTCGTTCTATTTACCAGTGAATTTTCATTAATTCTCTCCGTCTCTCTATCACACACACATTTTGTATCTCTCCAGGTCTCTCATGGGAAACAAAAATCTCAGCCACATAGACCGAGACGCCTTCTTGGGAGCTGAGGGTCCTAAATCTCTGTAAGCATTATTGTATCTCTGTGTCAACAACCTCAGCCAGTCAGCTGGGAACCTCTCTTCCCTCGTCTATCTGGCTCAACTGGTACAAGAGCTGTTGTTTCTGCCCAATAATCAAAGACCCGGCTGCAGGTTCTGTCCTCCACATCGAGAACCAGTGAACAGAAAACTCAATTTTCAGTGGAAGATTTTAGGCATTGCCTTCTGGGACACTGTAAACTCATATCAATGTAATACAGTTCACAATCCAGTGAAGTTACCTTACACATACTTAGGGATGCCACTGTTGAGTCACGGGTATACAGATGTCCAATTTAATTTATAGTGTCAAATTTAAATGATAGGCAACTTAAATGAAACCTTGATTAAAAAAAACATTTGTGCTTCATTGCTTTAGAACAGAAATGATTATGCCGAATCCTCCACATCCGTTATGTATTCCACAGAGACATCTCAGACACCTTGGTTGACCTTCTGCCACACAGCATGCTGAGGACCCTCCGGAGTCTGGTTGCCATCTCTGTCAAATCCCTGAGAATTCTACCCAGCCTAAAATTCTTTCCAGATCTCATAGAAGCCAACCTCACATATCCCAGCCACTGCTGTGCCTTCGCCGACTTCAGGAAGAATAGGTCTGTCCTCTTTTTTTCATTATCATAGCAGAGCTTTTCTGCCCCAGAGGCTTTCACCAGCCTTGTGTTCCTTATCTGGCCAAACCTGGGTGATCTAGTGCGCGTGCCAAGGCTAGTTGCGTCCCCATTGTCACTTCAGAGGCTTGATCGTTCCTTCCCCCGGCTACCTTGGGACTTGCAGCCAGGGGATTTTGGCCCAACGATTACCCTTGGGCCAAGCAGGGCTAACTGGTGCTTGAGGCGTGTCAAGGTGAAAGGCGGGTTGAGCGGAGTCAGGTAAAAGAGGTTCAGCGCCAGAAGAACTTAACTTGTAACAGTATCAAATTAACCTACATGCTACCAAAAAACATTAACAGATAATTATCGTTGGAGCTGGTCAGCACACAAAAATCAGGTCTCTGCTTAATATTTAGGCTAATAAAATTGCAATTGTAGCTTGATGAAGTACGGGAGACTGCTGAACAACCAACACGATTGTATTACTTTTGAAAGATTTGGTTCTGACTTGGTTAATGGGCATAAAAGCTACGAAATTTCGAGGTTGCACGACTGCCGGGGGGGTTACCATCAATTACAACCCAGGTGTGTTACAACTTAAAAAGAAGTGAACTTGCCCTGGCTGTGTTACATGACACAGGCAGGCTGGAGACATGGTGCTGCAATGCTGCTCCAGCCACGTTATGAATAACCTTGCGTTAACATTTTAAATTGACTCTTGATCAATGAATTGTTAATATCAACATATTTTAGTTCAAAACTCAGCGGTCTCAAATGAACACAATATGTATGGATGTTTAATTAACATCAATTCCTGTTTGATTGTTGAAGCTGATTTATTGCAATGAACAATTAGCATGCTATTCGAGCCAAGGAATGCTTTAAACAGACTAACGTGAACTTTACTCACGTAAACACTTGAGACTAACTTGCAATCTAACGTTAACTGTAGCTGTTAACTATATCCTATAGCTGGCTTATGTTAGAGCCACGTCTTCAGGCTACC
>NC_045167.1:2220561-2300260 GCF_900700415.2 Clupea harengus | reverse complement strand
AATCAACATAATTAGCTAATATAACTTTGTAAACCTTAAATTTAATCACAGTATTGAGGGGATAACATCAACACCATTTTTATGGGATTAGCTGCAGCATTGGACAAAGCAGTGCCATCTCATCTCTCTCTCTCTCTCTCTCTCTCTCTCTCTCTCTCTCTCTTTCTCTCTCTCTCCCTTCCCCTTTTTTCATCACATCATCCCTCAGCGCATGCAGCTACTTGACGAAGGCAGATCTTAAAATCAGATGCTAATTTTAAGAGGCAGCTAGCATATGAGTCACTGCTATAAACACAGACCTCCTCAACAAGCTTTTTTGTCCTAGCCTTACACTGTCACTGCTGGGGACGCTGAGGACACTCACTTGTTGTTCTGACCTCCCTACCCGCACCAAACACACACACACACAATCACACACACACACACACACACACACACTCACACACATTTCGCATGAGAACATTATTCACATGCACAGACATATACACATACATTCACATACTAGCGGCAGGTGCGGTTTTCGTCTTGGCACAACTTTTATACACCTAAATAAATATTCCACATTGGTCTTTGGCCAGCAGGGTTGCCACGCTCCTGATCCGGACAGACACCGACAATGACTCAGTAAAAGATGACATGAATTGGTCAGTGGTCAAGATGAAGATTAATCTCTGAGACAACAACTGGGTCAGAGCAAAACTCCAAGAGCTGTTTTTTGGGGGGCTCGCCCAAGACAGGCTAAAATCAAAAAGAGGCGTCACAGAATAAAATAAAATAAGCAAAGCTTGAGTCTCTGAGACTGCTGACCGGAGCAAACAGCCCAGGGCATTGATTGAACACAAGAGAAGGATCAATCATCCAGCAAGGTTACAGGGGAAGTGCAGGCAGATGCAGCACTGAACAATCACACACTGAGGCAGAGATTAAACACCCTCTGTGGTACAACAGTGCCCATTCATCCCCAGATTAAAAACACTGCAATCCATTCCCTTTTTAGCCCTGTGTGTGTGTGTGTGTGTGTGTGTGTGTGTGTGTGTGTTTGTGTGTGTGTTTGTGTGTGTGTGTGTGTGTTTGAGTTGAATTTAACGTGTGACTTTTCAATGAGGAGCTGTCAAAAAATTCTCCTTTCTCATACACACAGTAAAGAAATGAACAGACAAACGGCCAATTTCATTACTCAGAAGATTAAGATAATGACTTTAATGGGATGGCTATGGACCATGCATCTGTTTACACTTATTTCTCCACAATTTTATAAAGAAGAAGCAAGAGCGGATCAGTGGTTGAGCCAGTATGCAAATAGTATTTAAGGTCCTTAACATATGCTTAGAACCTGCTATTGGCCATACTCACATCATACATACATAAAAAAAATATATTGTTTTGGCCATATTGTTAAGATGACACTATTCAAATACTGGTATTGCTATGCTCTTAGTTTTTGTAATTGTGAAAGTAATTTACGTATAATTTAAATGGGGGAATAGAAAAAGCATTTCATCTATTAAGATGAAGTCACTTAATGAACGGAAGATATCCCTTAATGTTTGTTGCTAATGGTCCAATTAAAACACTAAATAATTAAATTCGCAGATTACAGGAAACGACCCAAGAGTCTGGTTCATTTGTGAACCACATGTGTGTGTCTGAAGGTGAGTGAGTGACGGAAAGAGAAAGGGGAGACAGAGAACTGGAATGTCATAATTTAGGGGGGCTATTGCATCGAAAAAATACAGGCATCCGTCTCAGTGAAACCCTCTTTCACTCTGTCTCTCTCTGATTCTGATAGCAATCAGATGTCAACTCATCTATGATTATCATGGATCACGTCCTTCCATCCACATGCACCACAGTATCAGCTGATCACTATCTGCGATTGCGGGCAATATACTCACCGCAGTAGATAATTAGCAGACTGGTCAGCAGTACCACAGCCCAGAAAGTTGAAGACATTCTCGGCCACGGTTTTGCATCCTTGCGTTTAGACAACCTTGAAGTTAGAGCCATTGAAATGAACGGTATTTCAGTCTCAAGCCAAATCAGGCTTCTAGTAAACGCCACTTTCCACGTGTAATTCCGAACAAAGACATTTTCAAAATGCACTGCTCATCGAAGAGCTCTCCGGTGGGCGAGCTGTTAGAGCAGCAACGAAAAACATCCTTTTAAACTCAGCATAAAAACTCTGGTAGAGCCTTAACGTGTGTCCTTGTCTTATCCAACGTGCGGCTGAAAAGGTGTAAATCCGCGGTGAATTTGTTAATTCAGAATTTAGCTGTGCTGTTCAGATCAACACTGCAATGAAATAGACTTAAAACATCGTTTTGTAGTTTGTCCAACACAGCAAATTAATATATATTTATACAGAATTGTAAAGATTAAATCATTTATGCCGCAACATCGTAAACCCCTCGGAGCACCTGGGGTAGGTGGTCTGTGAGCGATACAATCTCTGGCTTCTCTTTCGCAAGGATATTGATGAGGTTGAATAAAATCCTATTTCATTGTCTCAGAGATGTGAAAGAAGTTCCTTTCTATGACGACATCCCTCAAAAGACTGTAGAGGTTGGTCAAAAACAAGATTTGTGCTCGGATGAAAAGATTACTGATGATGAGGGAAAAGAAGCTACGGAGACGCCGCAACTTCCGAGTGCTCCCCCAGATTTTGAGACTCTGGGTGAAAAACCGACTGCATGGAACCCCTGATTTACTGAGAACTTAGTGATACGCTGTTCACATGCACCGAAAATAATTCTTAATCCTGCCCTATATTGTGTGTCAGATTTACACAGTATGTTGTTTGTTTGTGTGTGTGTGTGTGTGTGTGTGTGCACTGCATTTTCAACATTTCCTGTTCTACTGTGTACATATGTATTACACGTTATGTGAACAACTGTGCGATGTCTGGAGTAAAATATAGTTTAAGAAAACATTCTGAACTAGTGAGATTACCTGGTGATTTGGGATTCATAGAAACAAAACGGAGCACTGTGGAGACAAGTGATTTGACTAATGTGAGGTTTTCACCAAGCATTGTTCCCACTATGTGTGTGTTGTGCGCAAATTGTGATATTTTCTTCAGGAAATATTTTCAAGATGAAGTTGCAGATGAAAAAAAAATACCTTCATGAATGCCTCTGTACGGAATGTAATTGCATTATTTGATCCAATTGTATAACTATCTGTCTGTCAGCAAAGAAAGCTAACAGCTTTTTCCTACTGCTTTTTTCCTCCGTCAGGATTTTAGAATTACAGTATCTCAGTGTTTTTAAATGGAAAATGGTGCATGAGTTGTGGGTGAATTAGGGAGCTTGGATTCATGCTTTGGCTCAGCCCCAGGTCTGAATTGGCAGTGGCTCAGGTACAGCAGCCTTGGCTTGGCACCACACCCCCTCACCCCACACTCTGTGCAGTCATTCTAACCAAGAGACAGGCCACGAGCTGTGGTCGTACATATGTTTCTTTCTCTTTTTTTTTTGGTCTGTGCCATCATTGCAAGTGATGCATGAATCCCCAACATCTGATGAGAGGGCAATAGAGACTGTGTGTAAATGCATAACATGTGGTATATTCAGAAATGGTGATGGGTGGAATTATGCTCAGTATTTTCTCATCGTTGACTAGAGAATTTCTGCACGCTGGTTATTCACACCATCATGACAACCTGCCAAAACATTTGACAACTGAAAAAAAAATGACACGTTTCCCTCTCAAACAAGAACAACCTCAGGCACATGTGTGTTAAGTCTTTCCCTGACACAGAATTCTGTGAGTACATTCTGAAGATGATGTCCTGTTTCACATTCCCAACAGATTCGTCCATAGGATCGGCCATGTCATCTCTGCATCCTTTATTAGTTGAGACAAAGCTGTTGTTGTGGATTGTGATGCATGTCAGTCTTGCCTGTGTCCCGTCTATCCAGCTTCTCAGTGGTGAGCTTCCTGTAAGACAGCACTTAGGCGGGGGGGGGGGGGGGGGGGGCTCTCTTGATGTGATGGCTTTCTGATCGTCTGAGAGCTGACCTTTCTCTTCGGTGTCTCTTTGATCTGTCTCCCCAGACCACTTCCTCTTTATTGGTGCATGGATTTGACTTTGAACTCAGTACGTGGCCCCTTTGGGTTGCAGTGTCATTTCCTCCTCTTGGAAACAAGACCCCTCGCCACTCTGAACTCTGATGAAAACAGAATTACTGTTAGCTCCATGACTGTCTGCCTTTGATTTCTCAAAATGTCTCCATCATTTGAGATTTCAAGTTTGGGTGTCTGCTGTCACACCCAAAGCCTTAGTATGAGGAACTGTGAAGTAACTGTAGAGAGGGGTACGTATATCTCAAGGTTTATGGGAAACTCCCAGCATGCATTCATAATGTAGACCTCCGAAATAAACCCATTATCTCTCTTTCGATATCCAGGGATTTCAAGTCACCTCCTGTAACAGAATTATTGCTGAACGAGAATATCCTCTTTGCTGTTCTGTACGAACAAGCCAGCACTGATTTGTCTTAACTAGAGCTGGTAGTTTCAAAACACCAGGCAAAAAAAAGCCTATTAATTTTGCAAATTCCATCCAGCACGCTATTTTCACTAATGTTAACATAACTCTCCCTCATCCCTTATTCAGACACTCACTAAAACATCCTCCTGCAGGTCATGTTGAAGCTGCAACAACATGCCATCTGGCCCCATATTGTGAAATTACATAATTATTTCAGTCTTAATGGTCTGTTGTTATTACACTGCACTGAACCACTGTCTTATTACCTCAGTGCTGGAGTGGAGTGTGTTGGGCTGCGGCGTGGCGTGGCGTGGTGAACACAGACAGACTCCTATGGCTGTGACTTTTACTGGGTGTCTGCTAATGGCCTTGAGTGCCAGTGCGCACCAACAAGGCAATCAGGGGGAGCAGGAGAGAAACAGAAGCCAAGGCTCATGGGTGAAGTCCAGCAGACAAATAACCCAGTCTGGGCAGAGGCTCACGCTGGCTTAGTGTGGAGTCAGGGGAGCCTGGATGAAGGTGCTGTGTGAGATGGGGATGTGTGCTGTGCTGTGCTGTGCTGTGCTGTGCTGTGCTGTGCTGTGCTGTGCTGTGCTGTGCTGTGCTGTGCTGTGCTGTATGAGATGGGGATGCTGTGCTGTGCTGTGCTGTGCTGTGCTGCTGGGATGAAGGTGCTGTGTGAGATGGGGATGGGTGCTGTGCTGTTGGGCCCTGTACCTTTAATTCACACAATGGTGTGCTGGTTCACCAACTATGGAGGCGCTTTGAGAGTCTTCCCTAAGTGCTGCACTGGGTGTCGATCTACAGGAGGGAGACTATCACTATCACTTCCACTATCGTTATCACTACCACCATCACAGTTCTGTTATGATGGAAATGGATGGAAACAAGTGCATCTTTATAGAAAAATCATGTTCACGTAAGACAAATTACCTTCAGCTTCTCCAAGGAAGATTGATCGTAGGTTATCTTCTAGTGCATGTATACTGTATGGGTTGATGTGCAGAATGTAGACTAATGCATTTCCAGCTCTACATACATGAACATCTCTTTAAGTAAGTAGATCCTAGACCAATGTCTCATGGCCTATTGCACTGTGGAGGACTGCATCAAGGGAGGAGTTGTCCAGTGTCCTATAAGATACAACAGCAACTCTTACCAGTCTGTGTGGATGGCTGCTTTACTAGAAAAAAATGAAAGATTAGATATAAACAGAGAGAATATTCTAGTTATGCATCTGCCCCCACATCAAAATTCCAATAGCAATTTAGGGATCAGCAATGATCCCTGAACAGAAGCATGGATATATCTATATTCCTTTATTATGCAGCTCTTTAGAAGGCTGCAGAATGTTCCATTGATTTAAATGGGCCACCCCAATGTTTGGAGGTCTGATATGACTTTATAATGTCCACTTCAAAAAATGAATGACGCTGTCATTGGCAACGGGTTTTGTTCTTCTAATTAGCATCTTTCATATCGTATCAAAGTAGTCCGTTCACTTTTCGTAACAGAAATTAATTGTAACTTGAAGTCAGCAAGTAATTGGTTGCTACGCAACACCTGAAACTTTAAAGTTCTGTTTGCATGAAGAACTATTTTTATAACCATTTTTATAATAAGCGGGATAATGTATAGTCCGCCTGTCAGTATCGGAAAATCCTGCTCATCCTGTCGGGATTTATTTTCTAATACTGACTGGTGGACTATACATTATCCCTTACCTATTTTTCATTAATTTTACTTTTGGTGCTTCATCTAATGACACTTTAAAATACATTTTGAATAATTTGTCCAAAAATAATGTCTTGAGAGGTGAAATGTAGAACTTCAACTTCAATTTGTATGTGAGCACATATTTATATAATGTATGTATAATGTATATATGTACCATATAATGTATATATAAGGTATACATGTACCGTTTTATTGTTTTGTGTGCATGTGTGCATTTCAGCAGACTGTGCTGTATGGATTTCTTTCAGCCATTGAACTTCAAGAGGGTGGTATATGTGAAAGAAAAATGTAAGGAGATTCGAAACTGGTACTTGGTTCTTGTTAGACAAACAGAGAGCCTACAGGCTTACATTATCTGATACTGTGTGTGTGCAGGATAGTACCACTCACAGACCTCTGCCAGCTGTATTGCTGATATTTCCTCTAATTTATTTGACACTGTCTTTAATTTCTTGTTCTCGCGTATGATTTCACAAGGGTGGATGTCATCAGTAGTGTTTAAGGCATTTGCATAGATTGTTCAGGGGCTGGTAATTGAACAGCCCTCTCGGAAATCATGGTGGAAATCATTTCTCAGTGCTTTGTTGTGAGTATCGCTCTATTCACACTGGATGAAAGAGGGTTTATTATCCCATTATGAAGCCCGTGTCAGCAACGACGTGACGGAGAGGCTTCCCTCAGAACGCAGTTTTTCTGGGGAAACTTTTAATGGGATACAGACAATGACAATTATCTGCAGGCAATTCACTTTCTTGTGAATGAGGTCCCATTAATTGCATTTACAGACTTTCAAATGAAGTATGTCGAATGCTTTTAGTCAACGATTCTCAAACCAATTTGCATGGTAATGAATATATTTCTCTGGGATCTGAAATGGTCCCAAATGCATTTTGGCACTGGTGAAAATATGAACATGACTTTGTAGAATATGTAATGGTAACAGTCGGGGTCTAAGCACAGGCAGTCTTGTGCTCTGATGTTGTTATTTGATGAGGGTTTCATTAAGGTGACTATACAACAACAAGCATTTTGTTAAGAATGAGTAACACTAAAAAGGACAAACACTAATGCTGCCTAACCTCTTGCAATAAAAGAACACTGTAGAAACCATTCTGTTCAGAAAGCCGTGTTCAGAAACAGCCTAGCCGCTCTGACAAACCAAAGAACACACACTCCAGAGCTACAGTGGAGGCATTAGAGGAACTCCCTATGGCAAGCAGAAATAGGTCCTGCACCAGTGCTCTGATCGGTGTCTCTGGCATCTGGATTCACTGCGCACCTCCCAGCACCCAAACGTCTGCCTCCGCATCGGTGCCAGTGTCGGCACCTCCCCGGCCAGGCGCGGCAGCTCCGGATAGAACCAAAGGTGGCGCAGGGTAGAGATTGGAGGAGGAGGAGGAGGTGGTGCCCTGCGCTCACAGGGAAATGAAAAACAGAGTCTGACAGGCAGTGTTTTTGAATGCCTTTATAGATTCTCCATGCTGTGGCATGCCCGCTCATGCAGGAGAAATACTCACAGGGCTAAACATGAATGGCTTTGAGAGGAGAGGAGTTCACATGGTGTAAACCAGAGATCAAATCCTTTAAGCACTGTGAAGTGTGTGGGGGGGGGGGGGGGGGGGTGAGAGGAACCACACCAGGTCTGGAAGAAACGGCATGTCACTCGCACACGTATGTGTTACCTGTGCTGGACAGGGGAGCAGGATGTCTGTTCATAATATCCCACTGCTGGTCGCTGTAATGGTTCTAATCGCAACGGACTCCAGCAAATGGATTTCTGAAGCCTGTGCTCACACTGGGCTGGTGAGCTTGGAAGTAACAAAGTCCCTATTTGGAGGAGAAGTCACCCCTCACCCCACATTCCCATCCGTTGTTGAAACAGTGGCTACCATCAATGGCGTCACCCAGGGTAAACAGGCTTTGTTTGTTCGGCTTATTTAGACAACGCAGAGGCTTGTTTACTCAATCCAGCGGTTTGGCGTTGATGTGATGCCTCATTTTTTAGATGCCAGTGTCACTCTCTCCGCAGAAATGAGCCTGTCACAGCACACTCCAGAGCTGCCACACAAGGCCTTTCTGTTATGAGGCCCCTGGGACGGCTCGCTTTGGAAATGTTTGCGATGACCTTAATTTTCGCTGTGATCAATGGTTATGGACAGGTGTTCCCAACGAGGGGAGAAAAGCTAAATGAGTTTGCTGTGACAGACCTGATTGATATGACCGTGGTCGATAGGGGTGGATGACTCAACGAGGGCCTTCAAAGAGGTCAGTGTTTTAATTAAGTGGTTGTGTCCAATGATTGGGGTGGCGACGGACAAATATAAGTTGCTCTGAACTACAAGCTGTTGTTTTTGAGCCCTGACATTGACGTTAAACAAGCCTGCGTGTTTTAAATGTGCCATGTATCGCATTTGCCCCAAGGGTGGTACCTTCAACCTTCTTTTTTGCATGGATAATTTTTCATTGAAACTGACACAGTGAAATCACTATCAGCAATCATTACACCCTCACATTGTGTTTGACAGTATCAAATATGCCTCCGAAATTTCATTGAGAGTTTCACTGTTATAAAAATGTATAAAAATAGTTCTTCAAGCATCTGAGCAGGTTCTTCTATAACACTACTATAACTGTACTCTGCTGCTGCGACAGCATGACTGGCTCCAGTTGGAGGAAAAAGAAATCATCAGTTAAAGTTATCTGCTGTCGGACTCTGGGATGTGAGTTCTTCCCGTGTGCTCCATGAAAGCTGTCCTGGCACTGGACCCTGTGTGTGTGCTGAGTCTCCACTGCAAAGTGCAAAGCCATTATTCCTGTGTGAGCCGCCCAGAGCTCTCCTTCCTCTGGCTGCCTCCCGCTGTAGCCATCAGTCAGCTGGAGACGGAACAGAAGTGCTCACTTGCAGCTGTTCCTGAGATGGCCAGGAAAATAAGAAGAAGATACAGAGCCGGCTTTCATTAGACATGCATCCTGTTTGCATCTCTGTTTAATTTATTTTTCCTGCGCATATTTTACATTGATGCATGGGCCTGATGTTAATTGGACAGTACATTTAGTGTTGATTTCTTTGTTAAATGCTGTCAATATGCAAACACAAGATGAATTGTTCTTAATCTCAAATGGCCAGGTCTAATTTGGGAAGGCTAACGTTGATGTTTGCATTGTTCAGCTGTCTTTCAAATGCATTGTGGTTTGATTACATAGTCAATTATTTATAAATAGAACAGGATAACATTTTCATATCAGAAGAACCCCCCCTGTGACTATAGATGACTTTATTATGAGTGTGTATTGATTCAAGAGTCAAACAGAAACAGATCACATCACAAAAATGATAAATGTCCACAGTCTTCTTCATGCAGTGCAAGAAAATTAGAAAGTCATATTCATACCTGCTATGAATAGCTTTAATAAATGAACGGCACAGACTTTTTTCACTGAAAAAGATAGGAGAGAAAAGAATGTATAGATAGATGTATAAAAGTTTCCCCCGTGGACTTCCCTGTTTTCTGCCTCTTTTTTTTGCTGTTTAGTCCCTCTCTCTCTCTCTCTCTCTCTCTCTCTCTCTCCATTTCTCTCCCCTCCCTCCCTCTCTCTCTCTTTCTCTCTCTCTCCATCTCTCTCCCCCTCCCCCATTTCTTTATTCTCTCCTCCGTCACTGTCTCAAGCAAATGTAGAGTGATGTTTCAGGGGAGAGTGAAGGAGTTTAGGACTTCTGACAGAGGTGATGGCCGCGTCTGCCAGCTGTCCTGTCGTGGCTGAATCTCGGAGGACTTCTAAAGTGCTTTTCGGTTTCCTCCATGGTCCGCTTGAGGCTTCTTGCCTGTCGAGCTTACCCATCTGGCTTCAGCTGCCACCACCGCCGCCTGTCTGCCGCAGACTTTATCAATACCCGCATCAGTCTGACTTCTGGAGTGGACAAACCGAGCGTCGCCGCCATCGCACCATTACTTTTGTAAACATCCCCCCCCACACACACACACACACACACAATCTGAAATCAGCCCTGCCCGCTAAGCCGGCGGTTTATCTCTTCTGAAATGTGTACAGCCTCTGTGACGGTGTGTGTTTTGTGTGCATGCATGTGTTCATGACTGGTAAAGGTAAGATGTCCTGGGATTTGGATGGGTACACCCCCCCACCTCAGTGCTTTCTCACTGAAATCCCACCGCTACTTGTGACTTTTATGTGACAGATTATCCCATTAAATTCACTTCCCAGCTGTGAAAGGTAATACCACGTCTTCAGTGTGTAGTCCGTCTGTGTGTGTGTGTGTGTGTACGTGCATGTGTGTGTGTGTGTGTGAGTGTGTCTGTGTGTCTGTGTGTCTGTGTGGGCCATGGGTTGTGTGTGTGTGTGTGTGTGTGCATGTGGAGTGTGTGTGTGTGTCTGCGTGTCTCTGTGTGTATTTGCATTGTCTGTACATCTGGCTTCAATCGTTCAAAGGTGTCTAAGCAGCCAGTGGAAATATCAGGGTGGGTAGTAGACAGAGGTATTGTTCCTTTGGGGCAGGTGTGAGTGATGTTCACACGCATCAGCACACACACGCACAACATTCAAATCACTTACAACACCGAACACGGTAATTCCCAGGGACACATGAAAGTTTTTTCTTTTTGTTTTTCTTTTTTTTTTCCCCCAAGTCTGGCCTTTGGTACTGAATCTCTAGTTCCTAGACTCTCAGCAAAAAAACTACTGAAACTGAATTATTCATGACTGAACCGCATGTATAGAGGAGTTATATGTTTAAAACAGCATGAAGAATCACTTGGTTCACTCACAAGAGAGGCCCCTCTGACAGAAAGGTAAATTTGAAGGTCGTCTGACTCATCTGAAGAGCCATTCCCTCTGTAATTTCACCGATCTGGATGTTCAGAGCAGGATGAATGTGAGCAGGAGGCGGAATCTTGAGGAATGCAGTTGAATAAATGAAATTAGAGTGGATTTAATAAGGAGGATGAGGCGATGAGGAATCCCGCAGAGAAATTAGTCTCTCATCTGTTGGACAAAATGAGGACTCATGACCAACCCTAGCCTGGAGCTACAGCGTGATTAAAATGTAGGATTGGGGAGGCGCAGGCCGTGGACAAGCGGCCATGGTCTCCCAAACCCTCTCAGACACGATAATCTAGTTTGAGATGTCACAGCATATAGCCGCTCCCAGAGCACTTCAGCAATACAAGGCATCTTAGGGCATTAATGAAAGCTAAAATCACAGAGTGCCAGGGAAATTAATTATGACTTACACACAACATCCACTGAACACACACACACACACACACACACACACACACACACACACATATACACACACACACACACACATTTCCATATCCACCTACACACAGAAAGGTGAGGCACTCTTCTTCTGGGTCCCCATTGCTAGACAGTCGAGCAGTCAGGCCAAGTACTCCCACAACAGGCAGCCCAGAGCAGGGCTGAGTGGGAGACGCTGAGTGGGAGACGCTGCCAAGCTCCCAAAATGTCACTCTGCTGCTGGGTGCCCTTTCTGTGGAGCCCAACGGTGTGATTTAGTCAGACAGTGGGGTGCGCTCGTTAAAGATGGCCTGTCTGGAAAACTGGGACCCTGGCAGAGGTTCCTCCTTCCCTCATTACCTAAGTGTTAATCAGATGATTTCTTATATGATCACTCATCTTCATAACAGAACCTGTCTACCATACAAGTACGTGTACTTATGTGCATGACTACACGCCGAGGGACTAGTATACAGTGAATACAGTGCATAAGGGTCCATGTAATCCTACGTATGTCTTCTCCCCGGCAACAACTATAAAAATAGTAGAAATAGGATTTGCAGTAGGTTTAAGCAGCACAGACTACATTAGGCCCCACAAAGAGGCCTGCCTGAGGGCTGGAGTGCATTATGACAGCATTAGAAGTGGCCCCTCTCCTCCCCTCTCGTCCCCTCTCCTCTCCTCTCGTCCCCCCAGACTGCAGCAGGACCCAGTCCACCTGGGCAGAGAGTGCTGCTCCTCCTTTTATCTCCATGCTGATTGGACTCAATTGCAAATCTGCTTGGCAGCCTCATCTCCCCTTAACCTTTAGAGAGCGAGGGAGATATCTGACCTCGGGCTGTCAGCAGCGATTGTGGAAGGGAAATGTTAGCTAATATCTGCTCCCTTTCATGGGCCTGGAAGATATGGGACTGCTTAGTTTTTGTGGTGAGGGCCCCATTGTAATTTGGCTCTACACCAACCAGGAGAACTCGGTCACCAGGCACACAACAGCCACAGGCGCCGTATTAACCTTTGCAGCGGTGTGTGGCGTGCAGAAGGCCTTCTCTCTAAGGTTCTTGAAGTGAATGAGCCACAGGCAAAGAGCAGGAGGAAAAGAAAAGTGATACGAAGGTGAAGTCTTCTCTTCTCTTCTCTTACTAGTTTGGTTTCCTCCGTTCAGTTCTCAACTGCTTCTCCATATATAACGCCGCGCAGACTGTAGTTGTTATCACAGGGATTTTGTGGTTTTGAAGGCTGAGCCGTGGTCGTCACAGGCCTGGAGAAGAATAGCCCACTTTCAGGCCATCACCTCCCTTCCCATAACACACATCCATCCCACCCCATCCTACTCTAATTCCCCACCACACTTCCAACCTCCAGGGAAATCACAACTGCTGGACGACTGTCTGACTGTACACATTTTCTGTAGGGCTGGTCTCCTTCTCCTTCTCCTTCTCCAGGCTCTGACACTCAGAGGGATGAGTCCAATGGCTCCCCTGGGTGCAGCTGATCTGGCGTTTCTCTCTGCTTTCTCCTCCTCCCCAATCCCACTCACTGTTTTGTTTGACGGATGAGATCCACTGGATCTATTGAACTCAATTACACACGCATGCACACATGCACACATCAACATACACAAACACACACACAGAGAGAGAGAGAGAGCGAGAGAGAGAGAGAGAGAGAGAGAGAGAGAGAGAGAGAGAGAGAGAGAGAGACACACACACACACACAAACAGAGACACACACACACACACACACACACACACACACCATACATCTATTTAGATAGGTTTTCCAAGAAACTCATGGCAGGTAGTTTATTTATGGGAAAGTACTCTTTAGTTTTGACATTAGCCTCTTTGTTTTCAGAGATCTACCCATTCTTATTTTATGTGCTATGAAAAATTAAACACCATAACTGTTCGATTGTATTACAATTATTTATGTATGAAGAGAAATAAAAGAAACCAAAACAATACACTATTTATGAACAACATCCAATCACAAAGTATTCTTATGAATTATGCCCAGAGGCAAATCATGGGCACACTAATCAGGAATGTTCTGGAATTATCCTTCAACTGAGTTCATGCCTTCAAGGCTTTGTCTTCGTCAGTGTGGTTCATCTATTGCTGAAAACCTTACATATGAGGTTAGAAAGATTTGTGATTCCAGTCTCTCTTTCATATCCTGTCGATTTGACAAGCTTGTTCTACTACAATATAACCTGGTTTGTCATAACATTATTACAGTATTATGAACATCGCAACGGAGTTCACAGACACCTTTGAGCTGCCTTACATGGTAGGTGTGCAAAATAACAATGACTATAGCTACATTTTGTAAGATGATAATCTTGTGGCTTCAATCCCATGGTAAAGCGATCAGTAAGCCTTTACTTCTACTTTTCCATCATCATCCAAGGCAATAGCGGTCCATAATGTAGCCTGAACAAGCTGAGATATTGTTATGTGTTCCATTCTCTCCCAACAGAAAGACCTCTCACCTTGTAATAGCAGAAAATCATTGAAGTTTCTCTTTATTATTCCTCACCGCAAATGAAACCTTCAAGAATTTACAGTGTATGGTAATCTTACCATTCAAAACTACTTGTAAATGAAGTCTCACAATCTTTTATGTCAACCCAACTCCTGGTGCTGCTAAACCCTTCCCCTGTGCAATGAGGCCACATTCCTTGTATAGAAATAAAAAAGATTTAAAAAAACGAAATAGCTAATTTAGTTTTGTTTTGCATCAGTGAGTGGAGGAGGCACCAGTGATGACATACAGTTCATATCAGAAAACAATATTGTGCAAGTCCATTTCTGCAGTAAGTGAAGAACACACACACCTCCCCAATCTCAGACACATGTGGCTGTCTCCCCCAGGTTTCCTATCACAATTTGTTTACAGAATCGGTTCCAGCCCACTGCAGCCTGCATCCATTAAGATAATAAAATGCCCTGCAGTACTGTGTATGTGCTCACAGAAGAGGTGAGTTGTCAAGATAGGCGAGGATTGCACCATATTTTCAAAAATCTCGGTTGCAGACACTGGTAAAGAGGTAAAGAGAGAGGAACAGGGAGAGTTTTTGGTCCAATAATGCATTCTCCAATTTCTGTGGACGGCCCTGAACTCACATTTTCTCTCTAGCCTCAAATTTCAAACAACAGACAGTTCACACAGTCTGGTCACTTAATGTGTCCCCACATTACGGTAAAAGGCAATACAGCGATGTGATATTGAACAAAAATGGTAAAATGTGGCAAACTCCAAAAAAGCACAACCCTTTTACCCACAGAAAAAAATACATGAGAGTTAAAAAAAAATACTTTTTTAAAACCTCTACAGCAGAGACCAAGAGGAGTAGAGGGGAAATAAGAACTTAAATCCAAGTTGTTATTATGAATAATGCACTACTTGAGGCATGTGGGACACGCTAAGCTGATTACCATGGTTTTGACACCTTAAGTCAGTTTACCGGTCTACTGTTGGGAGACCATATCCAATTACAGCCTGGCACGGCAAGCCACCTGACTGGGTGATACAGTGAGATCCTAATGCACATGCTTTCAGCTTATAGGGGCACAGGTCGCTGATCCAAACCCCCGTAGCCCTTCGCAGGCAGAAGCATCTTTTTAGGGGATGAAAAGTGTCACAGTGGCGTGTGCTACATTTTTAATCTTGTTAGCACCTGTTTGCGGTGACCTTTTCCTCTCTGTTGACTCAGTGCCTCGGTCTTTTGTGGCGTTCGGAGTGCAGAGAATGTGGAAGTGAATGAGCTGGGATAGGTCAGCCCACTCTTTTAACCTAAAGGTTGCGTGCACTCTTTTAAAAGCTGCGCTGTAGGCTTGATCTCTTTCCAGGCGCTGCAGCGCTGCACTATTCCTGTGAGAAGAGAGAGAGAGAGAGAGATGAGCCTCATGGGATCCCGCTGCTACTTCTATCTGTAGACCTGTCCGGGAAATAGGATGCACGCTTCACGGATCCCACACATCTGTCGAGCCCGGGACTGATAAACCTCCCACTTTATGCATCCACTTAGCCTCGGCTCACCACCCGAGGAGACACCGCGTGGAAAACACACCCCAGGTCACCCTCGCACGCGCCCCAGTGTGCTCATGAAAGTGAGCACTCGCTCTCTCTCTCTATCATACACACACTCGCTCTCTCTCTATCATACACACACTCGCTCTCTCTCTATCATACACACACTCGCTCTCTCTCTACCATACACACACTCGCTCTCTCTCTCTACCATACACACACTCGCTCTCTCTCTATCATACACACACTCGCTCTCTCTCTATCATACACACACTCGCTCTCTCTCTATCATACACACACTCGCTCTCTCTCTATCATACACACATACACGTCCATACCTACTCCCAGGTGTGCTGTTGAGGGGCCACCTCCAGTAAGGTCTCTCTTGAGGACTTGACTGCAGGCTGCCCGGCTCAGTGCTGTTGAATGTCCCCCTAGAGTATAGGAGAATTTCCTCAGCACATAGTGTTCTGAAGCAGGCGCTGTTGACAGTCTCACTTACCCACGTCACAACACACAAAATGCTCCGGCGCCTTTACACACTACATCAGTCAAACCGTGGCATATGTTCGACTTTACTTACTGGCTGCTCAAACCAGATCTTAATTTATCATTCCAGATTTTACATCCGCAGTTCAACACAAACCCCTTCTGTTTTTCTCCATAAAAAATCTGCTCCTTCAGGAATAAATCCATCTTTGTTTTCCCAGACACACTTTATAAGACCGCAATTAGGAAAATAATTACGTCTCAAAACACTAATGTTTTATTCATGTACACCGTTCCCTTTCTTCAGAAATGAAGTGATTGAGGCCTGCAGAGCATGTTAACAGGAGAGATAAACTTCTTCAAACAATCTCGCTTGTTACTTCATCTTGGTTACTCCTCGGTGCCCGGTGGTGTTCTGTGCTCCTCTATGTTATGATGAATGAGGCCAGGAAGGGATTCTGGCAGCCATACAAATATTTTGAAAGGCTTTATTGGCAAATCTCTTTTCCTCACCGCTTCTGCTTCACTTCCATCCGCACACTGAAATGTTTGACTGCATTGATCTGGCCTGAAAGGAAGCCGTCTGCTCCCGGGGAGGTGGCATAGGGTGGGGTACATGGACTGCAAAGAAAAGGGATTGATTGCAGGGTGAACTTTTTAAGAACAATTAAATGTGTTGTTGGAGACAAGGGCAGGAGATATATGTAGGTGAGTGAGTGCGTGCGTGTGTGTGTGTGTGTGTGTGTGTGCGTGCGTGCGTGCGTGCGTGCGTGCGTGTTTGTGTGCGTGTGCGTGTGTGTGTGTGTGTGGGAGTGTGTGCGGGTGTGTGCGGGTGTGTGTGTGTGAGGGCCGTGTAGGTTATTTGTATGCCTTTTTGTGTGAAAATGGACTCTGTAGCCTCAATTAGAGGGACACATTTTGCCATCCCTCTCCATGTCAGTAATTAAAGGGCAGAAGTCCATTTCCTGCTTGAGAATCAAGAAAGGAGGTGGATAGTGATGTGTTTTCAATTAGAGGAGAGAGGGCAAGAGAAACTCATTGTTAGCAGATAAAAGAGGAATGGCCACTGGAGAGAGATGTGCTAGGCAGCAAACGGGTCAGATCTTGTTAAAAAAAATTACACCAAGCATAGCCGTTTCCATTACCAGTGGACTGGAAATGACCTCACCTGTATTATCCAGCTAAGACTTCAAATAAATGATGGTCAGTCTCGACAGAAGCCAAAATAAATGTCATTTCCCCAACCTGCAATTTCCAGTAGAGCATTCAAGAAGTTGTTGCTCTAGGTGAAAGAAAATGGTTTCCTTCTCTTTGAGTGTCCTTTTTCTCAGTGTGAGAGGTAAGATTGCACCCATACCGACTTGAATTCAAACACATGTTTAAAAGTGATGTTGCATATTTAAGAAAGCATCAAAGATGACTCTTCACAAGGTGTGAATTTCACAGTGTTCACATGCTGAGAGAGACAGTAAACAACAACACCACACGACACGTTCTCCCTGAAGAGAGAACAGGACAGGACAGGACAGGCCTCTGATCAGCATTGCATCATAGAGAGTGAGGGGCATTTTCCTCAGGCTTTTTAGGTCTCCTCTCTTTCCACCCACTAAAATGACAACTTTGTCAGAAGGCAATGCAGAGCAACGACTGCAAGGCAAAGTAATGCATGTTTCATCAGGCAGAGTAATGGCAGCCTTAGACCAGCACACCTCAGCAGGTATGCAAACATCCCAGATTGTTTCATCAATACTTATGCAGAGTGTAAGAGTGATGACGTGAGCCATTTTGATTAATGCGCCGATTACAATGGAGACGTGCCAGAGGTTCTCTCTCCCTGACATTAATGGATTCTCAGATGATGAGCTGAAGAGCCAACGGAGGGGTCAATATGTTTTTTTTATGGCTTCACAATACTGTGTCATATTGGCTGCTGCTAAAACAGCTGTAAATCCTTACGAGTACAAAGAACTTTGCTATCTTTTCTTTGTACATTTGACCAGAACGTGCACAAATACTCCGAGAGACAGTACCGGTGTGGAGCATCTATCATGTCGGTTCAATATTGTATGTGGTGTCTGGGGAAGGCAGCAGCAGCATTCAGTGGTTGTGTGTTAGAGCCTTTGGAAGGACATCCTCAGCGTACAGTACCCCACTGCAGCGCCAGACCTTGACCCTGGAAGCAGTGAGGGTGTGTGACGGGATTCAACAAGATTGAATGGCCTTGGGAAAAAAAGACAGTATGGAATCAGAATGTCAACAAACTTCATTGCATACTCAAGTCAGATAGTGTACATCTGCCCTCAGCCTGTCATTGCATACTCAAGTCAGATAGTGCGCACATCTGCCCTCAGCCTGTCAATACTTCTTCATTGCATACTCAAGTCAGATAGTGTACATCTGCCCTCAGCCTGTCAATACTTCTTCATTGCATACTCAAGTCAGATAGTGCGCACATCTGCCCTCAGCCTGTCAATACTTCTTCATTGCATACTCAAGTCAGATAGTGCACATCTGCCCTCATTGCATACTCAAGTCAGATAGTGTACATCTGCCCTCAGCCTGTCAATACCAGCATCACCTACGGTGCATTGGCTTCACTCACTAACTGAATTATCCTTAAGTGACACATCCTGGTAAATCCATCTGTGAGTTTGTCTGTGATTTGAATGCATGTTTTAGCGTGACATTAGTGAACATTCCCATGTTTAACATACATACGCAACAACACGTCACCATGGTGTCATTACAAAAAGACAAAGACTCAAAGCACACTTTGATAGTCCCTCTGTACCTGTTTAAATCAAGAAGCAAAATAGATTATTAGTATAATTAGTATTATTTTAGGTATAGATTGTCATGAAAATGGCCAAAGAGAACTAGAGCGTCTTACCTTCACTGGGTTAAAAGGGTTTTTGTTTTGTAGTGCTGCTGCATCCAATTAAGACCTAGAAGGGTGTTCCTTTCGAAAACACACAGTATCAATTAAATAAAATTGCATTCATCAAACAATTACTGAACTGAGCTATTTTCATTACTTGCCACATCATTTGTAGCTGCATGAGGTAGATTCAGTCAAAGCTTGGTGAACACTGACTCATTTTCTTGAAGGTGAAATCAGGTGAAAGATCGTGTCACCTCTCTACACCTTCTAAGACCACTCCTCTCACACATGTGGACCCGTGTACTGGCACACTGAAGACTTCTAGTATTCATAGTTTAGGTTGATTCACGGGGAAGTATCAAGTTTGCCTGAAGGTGTTTTTTTTTCTACTGTTTTTTTTTGTTTAGAGATGAATGGGTCCTCTCAATGATGCAGCAGTCAGACTCCAAATTATACACACTGGGGTTTAAAACACAGTTTGGCTCCCTGGGGAACCAGCTCTTGGTTTGCATAACTGATTTGAGACACATGCTGGCTGTTTATATAGCTGCCTTTTCATAATTATATTCTTTCTGTAGAGTATGGCTTTGGTCATGGCTCTTTGTGGACAAAGGGAGTGTGTCTTCATCTGCCTTCCTCAAGACTGTGAGAAGTACAATGGGACCGTGGTTGGCACGGAGGCAAAAAAGTGTCCTCGTAAAAAGAGCAGCGTTTGCTGTGAGGATCACAGAGCCTCAGCTATGGAGGATGAATCCGACACACACAGACCAATTCCCCACGGTCTTGTCAACAGCAGGATTAGGCCCTCAGTCTGTCTGCCAAGCGTTTCATGAAAACTTCTCAGGGAAAAGAGAAGAAGAGAGACAGGGAAACACACACACACATACAAAAAAAAACACACACACACACACACACACACACACACATACACAAACACACACACACACACACACATACATACAGAGAGAGCGAGAGAGAAGTGGGCCCACAGCTCTTCTGTGGTACAATGTCTGGGGACTTGAGTCTCCGAACAGCAAAGGGGGCCACACACAATCTGATCCTGT
The DNA here is from genome assembly GCF_900700415.2 of Clupea harengus. Lineage (NCBI taxonomy): Eukaryota > Metazoa > Chordata > Actinopteri > Clupeiformes > Clupeidae > Clupea > Clupea harengus. The sequence continues at coordinate 2,280,309 of NC_045167.1, read as the reverse complement.
CATCTGTAATTGGCTGTCATCCACTACCTTCCCAATGGCCCAATTGGTCCCCTTCTTGTTTCTGAAGCCCCGTTCCTCTCTCCTCTTTTTTCATGTGGGGGGTGAGCAGAATGGAGATGTTTTTCTACATGATTTGAGCCGAATCCATCAGGGTGCGCCATGGCTGCCATGGCTCTCAGGGAGGGGAAAAAATGAGTTGCGACTTGAAAACGAAGGTCAGGGCTCCCTTCAAGGAGAGCCTTTAGAGCGAGCGCCACGGAGCCACGCGGAGCATCTGAGGGAACGGTCAACCTCACGTAAGGTCTTTTTCCATCTGCCACCAATAATGGATCACGAAACACACACACATGCGTCCTCAAGGTCTGAGGCAAGGCCTTTTGAAGCAGATAAACTCTCACTTGATTTCATGGCCAGGACAGAAGCTGTCACCTAAGCAACAAACAACCTATAAAAAAAACAACAAACAACCGATAAAAGAAACAAACTGACAATCCAACGTCGGCAGGAAACAACCAGGGAAACATTAACATTTTTAGTCAAACCTATAGACCATAGGTTGCTGTGTACTTGGGGTCTTCCTGAATACAAATGTGTTTTTTATGAGGAGCACAGATGTGATGTCTTCGGCAGAAACAGGCTATTGTCGGGCTGTGACACAGCCTCACTGGTGGTGGGCCTCAATGGTGGTGGGCCATGCATTTAAAACCAAAGCCTTCAATCATTCAACCAGACCTGTGCTGGTGGGACAATTGGAATTTTCCATGAAATCTCCCCCTCAAAATGGTTTCCACAGTAAATCTGTGATATAATACTTTCCCCCTTCTTCCACTGTAGCTAGTTATCTAATTCAAATGATGGGCTTCCTGCACAGTTACATTAACGTTTAGCTGGTTAACATTGCAGCTAACACGGCTTTCTCAGCCTCATGCACAGTTAAGTTATTTTTATTTACTGAGAGACTTAACAAACAAGGATATCATTATGGAGAGAACAAAGACAAATGTTCACAGATGAGAAGAAATTAAGAAATTAGGTACTTGCTCAGATGGTGATATGATGGCACATTAGAAAAAAGTCAACAAATCATGTGTCTTCTCACTCCCTCTGGTTGATTGGGTCTCAATCAATGCAGGAAGTGTGCTTGCAAGCTGCACTGAATGATCGATCTGTTACAGAGAAGCACACAATAGACAAGATAGAAACGAAACAGTGAACAAGTAGTAATTGGTCTTCTTTCATTGCGGTTATTGTTCATCCAAGTCATTCTTTGTTGAGGTGAAGCTATTGGTTTGTTTCCAGCAATTATAACCAAAGGCTTCTTGTCAGTAACTGGAGATGCAGTTATAACCAAAGGCTTCTTGTCAGTAACTGGAGATGCAGTTATAACCAAAGGCTTCTTGTCAGTAACTGGAGATGCATTTCCACAAGAGTGATTGCTCAACAGCAGCAGAGGATCACTAACAGTAACTGACATAGGTGGCATCAGACATAGGCATGAAAGCACAGGAAATTGTGACAAAATATTTGTGACAAAAAACTACACAAGAGCACACATTCCATTCCATTACCTTAGTCACTCAACATCAGTCAGTGTGTTCTTTGGAGGGACAGTGGTGGACATATGCTACATTGGTACAGTGGTAGAGAAGTCGTTTAGTAATCAGAAGGTTGCTAGTTCGATTCCCTGTCGAAGCGTCCTTGAGCAAGACACTGAACCCCTAATTGCTCCTGATGTGCAGTGTGCCATCAGTGTAAATGTAAAATGTGTATACATTGTAAGTCGCACATATGTAAGTCGCTTTGGATAAAAGCGTCTGCTAAATGACTAAATGTACATAAATGTCTCCAAAACAAATCCTCTTTTTGTTCATCAATACATTTATTTTTGCAGGTGTGAGAGCAATCTGTTAGTATGTTTTTTAATATTCTGTTCAACAAAATATATGTGGTTTGAAGATAGATGGCTGATGACGGCAGATTTATGAGAATACAGGGAAACTGTGACAGGCTAAATATGAGCAGAGATTTACACACACAATTATCTTAGTGTTTGCAATTAGGTACCTAAAGTGGCAGCTTGCTAGCTAGATAACTAAAAGTTGCTTGCTAGCGATCTAACAAGTGAACCAAATCGCTTTTTGAGTTACCTTGTCATCTTGAATCACCACAAAAAAAAAAAATCTGCTTTAATTAATCCACAGGGAAGCTGGTGCCTCCTGTTATTTGCAAACATACAGATTACAGTCAGCCATGAAGTCCAATACCGAGCGTTTGTGCGAGAATAAAGATAAAAACAAACCTTAACAAGAGGAATAGTGTGATTGCCTTGCGATGTTGTGTGATTGTGCAATCACACTAACTAAATCCAAATATGTTTTTGGTACATCTCTCTTCTAGGTTGAAGGCTAAAGTAAATACCCTGGTGTGTTGAATAAACATGAATGGCTGCTTCCATAAACACCCCTGATGTGCCCAGCATTGGAGAATGACTGAGGTTGGAATAAATGTTGGAAATCAAAAAACAAAAAGAAAGACATCTCCCACTGCAACATAGAGTCTGTGTATCACCTCAGCCCAAAACACTGCATGGGATATTCACTTTGGTGGATGTCTTACTAAATAAGTGCTCAACAATATATACACATCATTTCTGTCTCACAGAGCTTCTCCAATCTAGTGCATCTCTTAAGATGAGTTACCATCTTCATGTTCACTTTCACTCTAGTGCATTAGAGGCATCTGATATATGGATATGCAGACTTTTCATAAAACATGCTAATTCATGGAGAAACATCTGCTAAAACTCAGCTATGGTACTGTAGAAATAAGATGGATTTTATTTTTAGAAAGAATATTGTTTTTGTAGTCAATTTGTGTTCTCACTTAAGTGTTTTAGTGTTTTTTTTTTCTTACAATGCCTTAAAAGTATATTATCTTCTGAAGTATTCAATTACAGATAGACATTGTCCAGAAAACTGCGTTTGCTATACACTTTGTTTATGTTGAAAAGAAACAGAATGTTCAAGACTGGAAAAGAGTCTGAATAGAAAATGTGAGTATATACTTAGCAATGTGATTTTGTACGTGTGTGTGATAGAGAGAGAGAGAAAAAGAGAGAGAGGAGATGTTTGAGCATATCAGTTGAACATACAGTACAGACAGGAGTGCCTTGGTTGCGTGTTATCATTCGACTCAGAGAGGCCAATTGACTACATCATGACAGCTGGTCTAATCCACAACACTCAGGGATTGTCATTTCAATTCCTCTGAGCCGATAACGGCAGGCAGGCAGGCAGCGCTGTGCTGTGGGATGTATCAGTCACTGATGACTGGCTGCAGAAATCGGCTCTCCACCCAGTCGTCACCCTGTGAAGGAGTTGTAACGCCATCCATCTCGATCTCTCTCATCCCTCCTCACAGCTCCTCTCTATCGCTCCTCTGTTCCCCTCTTCTGCTTTTGGTGGGTGTCAAGAGATGTGCTAGAGCCTGAATGTCATTAAATAGACTATAGGTTGGATGATGGTGTTTGACACATACCTGTGTGTGTGTGTGTGTGTGTGTGTGTGAGGGGAGGGTGGGGTTGGAGGGGTGGAGTGACCATGTGCATTCAGACAATCATATATCCCCTGTACATGCTAATGGGCTGCACTTCCCAGTCGTGTTTGTGGTCTTCTTCATCTTAATCCTGTTTAAACCAAATTGACATCCCATTAAAGTGTCTAATCAAAGCGGTTTTAAGTTTTCTATGCAGAAGGCAATCTGAAATATGGCCTTTAAAGGTTTTCCACTATTATTAAAGAAGGGAGTCTAGAGTCTTCTGTTTCGCTGCAAGGACAAGAGCTCATCTCTATTGAGGTCAGCATGGAATCATTTTAAAAAATGTGTCCCCATATAAATCCTTTCAGTGAATATGGAGTTATTGCACATCAGCACACATGCTGGAAAGTCAATACACAATTTCGTGTAATAAGAGGACTTTAAACCTCAGCTGTGTTGAAATGCACTTGTGATGGGGTTTGCGTCAGCTTTGATTATCTCACATGCCTATAAGCACCGTGAGGATATGCCTTGGCTTCAAGTAGAAGCTGTTGGGCTTCTGGCCAGGCACCCAGGCTGGGGTGGAGAGGTGATTACACCAGCCAGAGCACCCTGCTGCCGGTGGAGAGCGTGGACTCTCTTCTGTAGACCATCCAGCAGACCAGCGGGGAGATCCCCAAGCGCCTCCCGCAACCACTTACTGCACATGTCATTGTTCCCGTCAGCAGCCTCAGCAAAGTGGCAAAGTGTGTCCGTTCCATTTTGACAACATTGGATGAAAAAAAGAAACGATATTTGTTCATGGACATACTGGAAGCTTTGTCAAACTGTTCCATCATTCAAGAGAATTCCAGATGGATACATAATCATAAGCCTTGTGCTTTTCTGCTTCTGTTCTCTCCAGAGTAAGTGTGAAGTGTACCATTTTACTCATTAACCTGTATGAATAATGAAATGGGCTGCTAAATAATCCATGGACAAAATCTCCTGTATGTAGTCAATTGCATTTAAAAATGTTCTGAGAAAATCAATCATAAGCTGTCAATATTGAAGGGTCCCACCATCTCATTCAACACATACTGAATACTAATGAATGGTGTTTGTTATTTATTGATACTGTATATTTCATGGTTTAATGATAGGTGTGTTGTAATGGCATGTACAGTCAATGGGACATTGGCAGTTGTGTCAGTGACTGACCCAGCACCTTGGACAGCGCCCCAGCACCGTGGACAGCGCCCCAGCTTTCATCACCAGTTCAAACATTCTCCTCACTGTCTTACGATCAAACCCTTGAGAGGCGTCTCACTGGATCAGTGTCACACCTGTGCACCACACTGCCCGTCTGCTCAACGGGGCGAGCCTGTCTTCAAGGGGATGATATTCCAGCCCAGCCCTCCGCGCACACGCACACACACACACACACACACACACACACACACACACACACACACACACACACACACACACACTCACACACACACACTCACACACACACACTCACACACACACACACACACACACACACACACACACACATAAACACACACACACACACACACACACATGCTACAAACTGTCACATCCTGTTTCTCCCCTCAATGATCAAAAGAGCTCCAGCCTCATCTACACGCCCCCCAATCTGGCTTACTGTGCCTGTCCACATCCCACCCACTCCATTTTTCATAAGAATGAAGCTTTGGCTATGTGAGACACATGCTGGCTACAGCAGATCCAGACTAACCCCCAAAACGCCTGAATACCAATTATTTTGGTATGTAAGTATTTAAAAAAAAAAAAAAAAATGTACACCTGGGAACTTTAACACTGAGTTGAAATACTGGAGAAAGGTTATAGAGAAACTGGATATTGTTGTTATCATCCCATTTTCATGAGCATCCAAAGCCCATGACTTTGACAAAGTCTTTGGCTGATCTTGCTCACCAGAGAGGAGAGTTACATCAGCTAAGAAAGCCTTGTTTTCTGTTTAGAGTGTGTCCTTGGGCTGTGACCAGCTGGCCTGCTTTTGGTTGGCCAAGTTGTGGCAGGAGAATTGTGTTCCTGACTTGTGCCAGGGGTCTGGCTGGATGGCAAAGGCTGTTAGCGGTGGGCCTCGACCATCAGCTGAAACCTGAAGCTAAGTGCCATGGATCACAGGAGATTCATTTACTAACGGTTTCTCTCACTGAGCTCTGATCCCACAGGGCAGGTTTGTTTTTGTGTGCTCCCCAGTCGCAGCTAAGGTCAGAGCTTGGCTCTGAACACACAAGTTTTCATATTTCAAAGCCACCGTTTTTAAACCTTTGCAGCTTTTTAGAGAGGTTGAATTGTGCTGTGCTGCCCTTCTCATCCGGACTGATACAGTTGGATGAGAAAACACCTGCCCAGTGGTGGACACCATGAAGCATGAGGCCCTGAGAGAAATACATCTTTTGAGGTAGAGGTGTCCCTATGCAGAGACAAGGCTTTTTGTGTACAGTATGAATAGATACGTTTAGCTGTCATACAAGGTGGCCTATCCTTATCTTATCTAGAAGAGCAGGACAAATGTCTTGCTGCGAGTTGGAATTCTTGCTGGTGCTCAGTTATAAGAGCTCTACATTTTTCTCATGACCTCTTTTTGATTCCCATTCTACTTCAGATCACAACCAATGTGATTAATGTTTTAAAGCCATTGGTTGAATTCTCAATGTTGTTCCCCTCGAGTGACCGTCTGTTCTTGCAGAATTCAGACTTCCCATGAAGTATTTGACCAAAATGCATCTCCTAATTAAAAGCACTATTAAATCATTTAGGAGTGTTGGGTTAATGATGTGGCCTATGCCTGGGGAGATGTGTAGCCCTGTAGCAAGAGGTGAGTTTCACTGACAGAAATAAAAAGTCAGTTGTCGTGGAAACAGTAGGTCTTCCCCTGTGAGTCAGAAACATTAGTAATTAAGGCTAAAATAAAATCTGACCAGAGTGCAATGTTAACGTGCTCATAAGCAACTTACTGTAAAACTTTAGTTTTTCTAGCTCATTACATTTAAGAAGAGGTGCAAATGTCAACTTTTTTTTATCCTTCAGAAATTAATTTTGTTGTGAATGTCACGTACTGTTTTACCCATATGTCCTGTTTTAATATATGCCAATGGAAAAGTACAAGACACTAATCCATCTTCTGAGACATGTGTGGTAAATACTGCATCTGAAACATGATGAATAGGTGCTAGAATGTTGTGAATCCATCAAAAGGCCCTCTGATTAAGCACCCTGATTGAACAACCAGAACAGCATTAATTGAACAGCATGGGCTCTTCATTTGGGTGCAAAACAAATGTGCAATGTTAATGTGTTAAAACACCCCCTCATAGTCATTAACCCTCACATTGGGTAACCAGCAGGGTTTAGACTTCTGGTCAGAATTGACAGTCCTGACATAAAAGCTTTTTGCTAGCATTTGATTTTGATTTATTTGGATTTAAACCTTTCAAAAGATGCAAATAATTGTGGTTATGACAGACTTTAACAGTTATATATAATTTCCAGTTTTTACGTTTCTTTTTAATAATTGTACCACTCAGTGTTATTCAAAATATATAATAGTATATATATATATACTGTATATATATATATATATAATATAAAAAATATTCAAAATGATTTTTGACAAAAATGCACACCTTCATATCAACATCCAACTCACTGCATAAAATGTGACATCTGACAACTTCCCCATTTATTTTCATTCATAAATGTTGAAGTATTACAGTCTTGGACATTCATTTTAAAGGCCCCATCATATCTTACAAAACCTGAGTGAGTTTACAATGAGATTTTTTATTAAAGCCTGAAGTTCCAAAACAACCACATGAGGGTTAAGGTCTCAACCAGATGACTCCTAAAAATCAGTGGTAGCTACTGTGTCCAGGTCTTCAGGATGCAGTTACTTAAAAGCTAAAATGGAAAATTCTCACAATCTGACAGATCAGTTACACATCTTGGAAAGCAACAACAGCAGGGGACAAATGAGAAAGAGAAGAGTGAAAAAAATGAGAAAGTGAGAGAAATAGAAAGAGGGGTTGTTGTTGTTGTGAGGTTAGGAGAATACACTCCTCATCAATCATGTTTAGCTGAATGAAAATATTCCTGCTGAAAATGAGTCTTGCAGCTCTGGCATGAGGAGCTGGTTTGTGTCACACTGTCAGACCCAAATGGTGTAGACAAAAAGGAATTAGACTGCTGCAAATGAAGACACCAATCTTCTCTCTGGTCTGGCACACCGTGTATGGAAACAAAATGGGCTAAACAGAGACTCTCAGCTCAGAAAGCTATTTTATTTATTCCTTGCATTCATTCTGTTTTGAAGTGCATATTAGTCCAAAGCACAGCTGGCGCAGACCCACAGCACATGGCAGATCCACAAATCCATTTTCACTTTTGTTAACATTGCGAGATAGGGCATTTGGCCTTGGCAGTGGTCTGCGCTTCTCGAGCGCCCTTCTAGTTTTTATAAAACTGAGTTTCCGTTTGGCAACATCCAGAGTCACAGAGTTTGTGGTTGACTTTCTTGGAACAGTATGAGCAGATGAATTTAAATTTTTAATAGACTATAAATGCTGTCTCCGAACAATCATTTACCTAACAGTTTTTCAACCTCTTTTCAAAGAGCAGATATCCCCCATCACGCCCACATTGATTAATTTGCTCTTTGTTCTCACTCTGTGCACATCAAACACACGCCTTTGCCCAGGAGGTATCGGCATAACCCTGTAGCGGCTCTTGATCTTTGTCCGAGTGCTTCTGTTTGACAGCTTACAAATGAACCTGACCTTCGCTCACCCGGCCTGTCTCCCCTCGCCCAGGCCCCACAGGCTTCCACAGCCCTGACGTCTGTCATCAGAAGGGGCCCTGCTGACCTCCCTGTCGTCCATGCTATCGACCTGCTCCCGTCTGTGGTCACTGTAAGTGTTGCTGTGGATGACCCCTTCATTTCCTCATCACATGACCTCTGACCTCCACCAGTGATGTTCCAATCCTTTGCCGCAGAGAAGAGTTTCATTGGCTTATGGTATGTCTAGAAGTAAAGAACCAGTGATGTTCCAATCCTTTGCCGCAGAGAAGAGTTTCTTTGGCTTATGGTATGTCTGGAAGTAGAGAACCAGCTGTTGTCCAAACGGGGCGAAAGTAGTCCAAAGCAGCATCTATAATAACAATATGTTCTGCCCTTATACTTGGTTTAGATAAAAGCCAACACATGTTTTTGTCTCATAGGTCAGCATTACATCTGCCATAGAAAATAGAGAAATATGTATAAGTAAGGATAGAAGGCAGAAAAAAGAGAGTGTTTACTTTCCACCAGGGCTCAAGGAAGTCAGACACATGTCAAAACACTGAGGCGTTTGGGAGGGATATAACTTCATTCATTTAACCTCACAGCTGAACACACTGAGACCTGACATTTAAAATGATGTATAATCATAAATGTTTGTGTGGACATGAAAATTTAACGGACAAAATGTTTCCAGCGGAATAAACAAAATCACCATTGTGGAAATGTTGCAATCCCTAAGAAACTGTGAATCATTTGAGGTCGTAGTGGTAAACATATCACGCACTGCCAGAAAACAAGCCAGCGTAGCCCTTTTGAGCATTGGTTCATCATCATCATTTTCCAGGAAGCTCATTATGCTACAGCTTACAGTGAATAAAAAGGCAACACGTGGAAAGTATCAGGCCATCTCTAAACACACTGCAAGCCTGGCAAGCCCTCTGCAAAGGGACACAACTCCAGCTCTGCAGTATACCACCTAACAGACTGCAAATACATGCCAACTGCAAGTCTTTGTCTCTGATTGTTTGTGTGTGTGGGTTTGTTGTGTGGGGCGACAGTGGTACAGGAGGTAGAGAAGTCGTTTAGTAATCAGAAGGTTGCTAGTTCGATTCCCTGTCGAAGCGTCCTTGAGCAAGACACTGAACCCCTAAATGCTCCTGATGTGCAGTGTGCCATCAGTGTAAATGTGTATACATTGTAAGTCGCACATATGTAAGTCGCTTTGGATAAAAGCGTCTGCTAAATGACTAAATGTAAATGTGTGTGTGTGTGTGTGAGTGTGTGTGTGTGTGTGCCTCCATGCTGGAGATCCTTAGACTAAAGCGCTGTGTGACTAATGAAGAATATTATTCACAAATGAGCATGGTGGTGGCGAGCGGAGGAACCCGAGGTGAAGGCTGCGGGGAGAACAGCTGCGCGGTGGCGGGCTCATCGGAGGCCACGCTGCACTTCACTCTGCCAGCGCCTCAGCCTCTCTTCTGCAGCATCTGTCTATCGAGCGAGATGCTTTTACAGGCGTGTGGCTCATCTGAAGATGTGTACCAAAACACGGTGATAAAGGTACAACCATTCACACTCAGTCCTCTCTCTCTGCATGAGCTGTCATCTAAGTTCATAAGTAGCCCTGAGCCCATCAGCGTCAGTGCTTGTTATGTGTGTGTGTGCTTGTTGTGTTTGTGTGCTGGTTTCGTGTGTGTGCTTGTTACGTGTGCTTGCTACGTGTGTGTGCCTGTTGTGTGTGTGTGCTTGCTACGTGTGTGTGCTTGTTGTGTTTGTGTGCTGGTTACGTGTGTGTGCCTGTTACGTGTGTGTGCTTGTTGTGTGTGTGTGCTTGTTACGTGTGTGTGCTTGTTGTGTTTGTGTGCTTGTTGTGTTTGTGTGCTTGTTGTGTGTGTGTGCTACACGTGTGTGTGCTTGTTGTGTGTGTGTGCTTGTTACGTGTGTGTGCTTGTTATGTGTGTGTGTGTGCTTGTTACGTGTGCTTGTTACGTGTGTGTGCTTGTTGTGTGTGTGTTCTTGTTTTACGTGTGAGCTCTTAGTGCTTTTTGTTGGATCATGAGCGGAATGAGTCACTCGTTCGTGACGCTTGAGCGTGGAACCTGCTGAGGGGGTCATGGGAGATGACAGCACATGCTCACAACATGGTGATGTCATGCAAATCCAAATCCTCCACAGACACGGAGATGACAAGCACAGCCTTTCCACTTGACCTGCATCTGTCTTTCTTCATCAAACTCTTTAGTCATCCATTCTTGTACGTTTTGCTCGATTTCTCTCGATTTCTGTTCCATCCAGTACTGCGCTGCACTCCCTTTGCACCGGTGTGAGATTACCTGTAAACTACAGAAACATTATTAAACAGAGGTATCCTTAAATACTGGTTATTTGCCCAGACCTATTTTTAGAGTCTCTTGTCCTTGCTTGAGATGGTATTAAGTGCAATGGCTTCTCTCTTCTTCCTCTTCGCTCTTTCTTTCCCTCTCCTTCTCTCTCTCTCGTTTTTCTTTGTTGCGATGGTCTCTGTGTCTACTCTCCCTGACTCCTGGAGTGTGGCTCTCCCAAAGTCATCCTAATTAGTGTTTAATGCAGGACTCCCATTGGCAAGGTCAGCAGTGCCTCTAGTGCTGCTCTGTTGTCAGGACGATGCCAGAAATAATGAAAGGCCTATCTGCTACCATCAGCAGCGGGGAGATCACTGTGGAGAGTCTGACACACACAGGCTGTAATGTTACAAACAGCATTTGCTGAAGAACACACTACAATAGAGCCGGATAGATGAATAAAATGGTACAGTGAGAAAAAGCCAGGGGTCTTTTGTGGGCCAAGACAAATGCAACAGGTGTTTAGTTAGATCTCGGTGACCAAGAGTACAGTACTGTAATATGCCCACATTGGAAATGTACGACCGGGCCACTGACATCTTCAAATACAACCAGTGACTCATTGGGACTTCTGTCAAAGCCTTCTATCATTTCTCTCTGTTGCATCTCAGTTCCATTTTTTCTTCTTTATTTCCCTTTGTAAAACAGATGCAAAGGTGTGTGTATGTGTGTGTGTGTGTGGGTGGGTGGGGGGGTGTGTGGGTATACAAACCAATAGCATGTGTCAGAGGGGACTTGAATCCTAGCTCAGAGATGTGCTTTGAGCAGACCACGCTGCATTCAGTGCGTGTCACATGTGGGGGCAGGCGGTCAGGGTCTCCAGCACGAGGCCTGAGCGGATCAATAGCGAAGGACAGCGAGGTGTGCGGGGGCGCCACATGCTCTCCGTCTTCACCATCAGCAAGTCACTGGGGTCCCACGTGAAGGGGCAGCACAGAGAGCAGTGGGGTCCCACGTGAAGGGGCAGCACAGAGAGCAGTGGGGTCCCACGTGAAGGCCAGCACAGAGAGCAGTGGGGTCCCACGTGAAGAGCAGCACAGAGAGCTGTAAATATGCCTCTGGGTCGCTGAGAAGCCAGGATAAAAATACTGTGGCCAGTTGCCTGTGGACTGGAGCTTGAACTGGATCCTTGGGTTCATGTCATAAAAATGGACATAAACTGAAGAACACTCCTTGGGCAGATCGATGTTTAGGATAAATAAGGGATCAAATGTATAGTACTATCTTTTAAAGAGGGCACGTGTTGTGGTTTGGGGCTATACATTATGGAATCAATCCTATATGATCTGACAAAGCGTTGAAATAATTACACGGCATTATGCTTTTTGGGGGGTGAGAGGAGAGGAGAGATATTTTCAGCTAGCGTTATTAAAATTGAAAAAGTAAACTCATTGTATCTTCGTTATCAGTATATTGAATGGTGGGAGGCTTATATAAATAAATCTGGATTAACATTTCAGAGAATGTTATTATGCAGGCTGCGACGAGAGGAACTCTTTATAGAAATAGGCCAGCTCCAGGCTTTATTGCCCTAATTGCACTGCCACTTTGAACATTTTAATCACATTCATCATGATACAGGCATTGATTTGACTTTGATTTGTCTGTTTTTATCAGCGATTGTTTTCAGTCTCCTCTCAGCTTTCGGAGTTACTTTGCCATATCACCTGCTCAGAGCTGGTGTTTCATGATGACCGTGGAATACAGAAAATACTGGTGTCGGTGCTCTAGAGAGAGCCAAGGACAAAACAAATAACTTTGCTTTTGTGAATCCATGCAAATGAGGCCGATGGTGTCCGAGACGGTGTTGTAGGCTAATGATAAGGGGGAAATGGAATTGCACAGTTTTATTATTGTTTATATTATAACAAACCATTTCCTTTGATAACATCAAGGACAATAGCTTTCAAAGATGTTCAGTGTGCTTATTGAGCTCAAAGCCAATAGCATGCCCCCACTTCTTATAGACGCTCTCTTGTGCAATGCTATTGGACTAGCTTGGCAAGTGAAGTAGGTTAATATGAATTGCATGCATCCTTTCACAAAAGGAGGAGTATGAAATGATGTCAAGAGACTCTCTCTCCTGCAGCTTTGTAGAAAGGAGAGAAAACAATTCCATATGAGAAACACAGGAGTTGTGCCAAATATGCCAACTACTGACAGCAAAACTGGAACATTCACCTGCAACATCACAAGAGTGTCAACTTGTGGCAGTACATGGAGTTTGATGCTGGGCTGAGATGATCATCCCGCTGTACTGGCTTAATGACTCTATACATTTACACTAGGTGTATAGTGCCATTCTAACTCAAAACATCCCCGTAGTGGGAAGTTGGTCTGCATGTGAGTTGATCATTGATCATCTTTTTTTTTCTGCCATAGGGAGAATAATCCCAAGATGCCTTGTCACAGGCCCACGCCACCTAACTGGGCTTTAGTTCTGCTACAGCCAATCATCTGTGCTCTCTTTAGGCTGGAGCTGGAGATAGCAGAAATCAGTTTTGAAATGAAAAGGGAATTTTTCCAGAAATAGCGTTATTCAAAAGTTTACAAACTGTGAGTTGTATCAAATGCGATCGGTGGAACTGCCGTGCTGTATCTCATTTTAGTATTTGCTTGGATGAGAGTCAGCTCTCCTGGGATCATCATTACACAGAGAGACGGAAACTCTTCACCCATAGAGATGTCATCCTCACCCACCCCTCCGTTTAGATGTGTACCCTCCGTTCAATCGAGAGAGATCTAGTTTGTGTTGTTGCCTGCAAACTGATGTTATTCCTAAGGCAAAGTCAAGAGATATGATGGGTGATGTGTTGCATTTCTGTAGAGGCGGAGAGAAAAAGATAAACAATTACATACCAGCAGACTGACTAAGACAAAGAAAACAATCTTTATAGAATGCACAGGAATATTGAGATCAAATATCCAAACCTCCAAATAGTCTAGTCTTATTAACTATGACTTAGTCAATGCTCTGCTGCCGTCTATAAATAGCCTAACCCAGTATACAACAATGTTCCTTCGTAGCATTAGACTATCGGGGACAGGAAGTTGCGTGTTCCACTCATTCTTGTCATTCATTCATGCACCCATCGGCTTGAAAAGCAACCCCTATCCTTTGCTCTCAATTTTGTTGTGGTGGTTTACTTAATTACTTAAGATTTTCTAGATGACCTCCAGACAGACCCCTCCTGCAACTCTCACTGGATCCCAATGCAGTGTACTGATACCATCTCCTCTCACTGTATACTGATAACCATCTCCTCTCACTGTATACTGATAACCATCTCCTCTCACTGTATACTGATACCATCTCCTCTCACTGTATCCCAATGCAGTATACTGATCACCATCTCCTCTCACTGTATGCAAATGCAGTGTACTGCATCACCATCTCCTCTCCCCCCAACTCTGGGGCATCAGCTGCCCAACCCGCTGCAGCCTCGCTGGTCATCCTGGAGCCTCTCTGCTGGAAATAATCAACTATCAGTCTGCCCATGTGTGCACGGAAAAGATGTTTACAGCCCTTCTCTCTCCAGCAACATCTGTTCTAATATCCGCTCTCTCTCTCTCTCTCTCCCTCTCCCTCTCTCTCTCTCTCTCTCTCTCTCTCTCCTCTTCCCTCCCACTGCTCATTCAGCTGAACTTTATTCTCCTGGGCCTTCCCACAGATAAATTCTGCTCAAGGTTTCTTGCTCTCTCTCTCTTTCGCCTTGGCACTGTCACCAGTATCATTTGTAAAAAGTGCCTAGAAATAAATTGTTTGGCTGATTTGAATTATGTTGCAATATGATTTCTGGGAGGTGTGTGTGTGTGTGTGTGTGTGTGTGTGTGTGTGTGTGTGTGTGTGTGTGTGTGTGTGTGTGTGTGTGTGTGTGTGTGTGTGTGTGTGTGTGTGTATGTGTGTGTCCGCAATGGTGATAGCTAGATAAGGCTATGGTGTTGGTAGGGTGATAATAATGATGCGACAAAGTTATCCATGCATGTGTCATGTGTGTCATCGCCTGTGGTAAATGGCTGTGTGTGTCACGTGTGTGTCTGTGTGCGTGTCTGCGTGTGTGTGTGTGTGTGTGTGTGTGTGCGCATGCGTGCGTGTGTCACGTGTGTGTGTGTGCGTGTGTGTGTGTGGCTGTGATGTGGCGAAAGGCGTAGTTGCACCGAGACGTTCAGCAGGGGGGTGATGCTGAAGGTCTCGTGTAGAGAGCTGGCAGCTGTGTGCTGCCCCCGGTGAGGTCACAGCGCCTGCCTGATTGACTCAGCACTTCACAGGGGCCCGGGAGTTATGACTCCCTACCCAGGAACAGTCCTCTGAGGGGGGTCACTTACGCCCCCAGATCACAGCTGCGCGCAACGCTCAATTAGTCTCATTCCCCCTCATTAATAAGAGAGCGACACTCTCCATTGCCCCTGATCTAGAGGCCCGAGTGAGAAGCCCAGGTGGTCACTTGCCCATGCAGATTTAATAGGTTGGCAGATCTCCACGGCCTCCGTGTGCCTAAAAATAAGCTATTTATTTAGATTTGCATCACGATAAAGAGCACGAGTGTCTCTGGACCAGGTTCACATTGAGGCCAGCCTCTCAGTTCTGCCTCCTCCTCGTCCTCTTACCGTTCCTTTTGTTGCTTTTTTATCATGTTATTTGTGCAAATTCATTCTTCATATTATTTCTCTTTGAATGCAGTGGAATAATTGCCTCCTCTATAATGTCTTCAATGTGTTTGAACAAGCCATCTAATTTTGTTTTTCGTGATGTACAGTACAATAGGTGCAATTTAGCTCAGACAAAAAGCACTCTGCTAACCCTTACGGTTGATGACAAGAAATTTGCAATTCCAATTCTGAGGTGTACCTAGCTCTTTTCTGTGGCTATTTATGCAGAGGACTACCTGAGAAATCCAGTGAAACCAGGCACATGCTCTTGAATGCAGGTTTGTGAACTGCTCTTTCCATCTCTGTCTATAGCGAGATGACGGGGTTACTTAGGCCGACACTCTTCTAGACAAAGGACCACGAGGCGAATCAAAGGTTTCTGGAGGTGTATTTCAAGGTGCTCCTGCAGGGAGTCAAAACCAACATCAAGTAGAGGCAGGCAAAGACTAAAGATGCACCACAGTGTTACAGGTTAAATACCAGTCAATCATGGGAGGATACCTTGGGGGTGATAGGTCAACATTGGGGAAGGTTCTACAGGTCAAGGTTGGGAAGGGGAGGTGAGTGGGAGGGGATTTTCTTATGGAGGAACACACACAGGCCCAAAATGGTGGACAATGTGTATTCCTCCACCTGGGGCAGGGGGATGTCTGCTGGGGCCTTTAAACAAAGGTGTACTAAGACTATCAATAGACATGGCACACACACACACACACACACAAACACAGGAGAACATGCCTGCAATGCAATGTAAGTCTATAAATTAATGGCAATATCAATTTCCATCAAAGATGTATGTGAGTCCAGGAGGGGGAAGAATTAACATAGGGCTCCTCAGATGCAAACAGTTACATACAGATCTAAGTGCGGTGCTGTTAGCTGCAATGGCAGATTTCATTTTTTAGCAGACGCTTTTATCCAAAGCAACTTACAATGTATACACATTTTACATTTTTACACTGATGGCACACTGCACATCAGGAGCAATTAGGGGTTCAGTGTGTTGCTCAAGGACACTTCGACAGGGAATCGAACTAGCAACCTTCTGATTACTAACCGACTTCTCTACCTCCTGTACCACTGTCGCCCCATATGTTAAGATATGTTAAGGAACACATCAGCTTACTTTACATGACCATGGCCTCAGTGTTCAGTTAATCAGGGGCAGCTGTTAGGAGTGGAGGAAGGGGTAGAGAGGGGAGGACTGAGAGGGACTGAGCCGCCGGCCTTGGCACCAGAACACTGAGCACAGAGCAGCTTTCATGCTACCCACTGGCTGCTCATGCCAGGCTCTGTGATTTCCACTGATGGCTGGACCCCCCTGCTGGGGACGAGGCTCAGAGGCCCAGTGCTGTTTGTGCTCTCGTGCCTCACCCTTCAGACGGGTGCTCCTCCTACGGCTCAAGACATGTCAGGATGTCTGTGCGTGGGCATGATTGAGCCATATGTCAATACTATCCTGGCCTCCCACAACAGGACGTTTGGTGCTTTCCTCTCCCCGACTCAGTAACCAAGCCAGTCCGATTGTTTGTTGTTCTTTGCTGGAGAGAGATGATTAGCATACTGTTGAATGATGCCGGTTAATGGGCATGATATGTGAATATCACGTATTTCCATTAAAGTTGCTCTAGTATAGAAAGTGTACATTATTAAATCCACATAACACAGTTGATGAAAACAAACATTAGCCGAAATTTTCATGAATGAGCTTAAAATATGAAAATGTGTAGGGTGGAACCAGCTTCTATCTCCTGTTGAAGGTAGCACATTACTGGAACTATAAAGTCCAGACCAAACTTGAGAGAATCTCCCATGGCAACTACAACCAGTGTAAATAGGCAGGCCAAGTATACTGTCATTTTCTGACTATTAACCACAGTTTATAAATTGATTTTGTGAAATTTCTGCAGCCATATGGTTAATTCTTTGGTATGGCTTATACATGGGAATGCATTTTACTAGTCTTTAGTCCAGGGGTGTCAAACTCAAATACACAGAGGGCCAAAATTAAAAAACTGCGTCCAAGTCGAGGGCCGGACATATTGAATATTTATTGAGAAAAAAAAAGATATATTTTTTCATATATAAACACGAACTTAAGTTTAACATAGGCCTATGTTAAACTTAAGTTCGTGTTTATATATGAAAAAATATATCTTTCTTTTATTAGTCTATTGAATCTGGGAAAGCAGCCTACAGCTTAGGCCTATTAGTTATTGCCTATAAACACAGATCAAATTTCAAAATAAAATAAACATCAGTGGCATTCATTTCTTATGCCTCTCTTTTCTGCACATCGCAGGCGCTCCTTCTGTGGTCAGTCCCACAAGTTTGTCCCAAGGCAGCCCCATTTCATTTACACATTTGGATACCTCTTCAAAGAGATCTTTCCCCTAGTTTTGCCATGCACTGATTTCAATCCCAAAAGTTCCTCTTTAACGGACAGAGTCGGTCCACTCCACGGATGAAGATTGACAGCTGGGAAGTATCTGATGTGTCGCTGCTCTCATCCACAGCAAGGGAGAATGCGAAGAAATCTTTTCCCTTTCCCATCAGCTGTTGTTGTAGATCGGTGGCAAGGTCACATACACAATCAGCAACAGTGTTTCTGCTCAGGCTCACATTTTAAAATGGCACACGATGCAGGGCACACGATGTCGCAAACTTTTATCATGGAGTTCTTGACAAATTCTCCCTCGGTAAAGAGTCGGGTTGCTTTAGCGATCTCCGCTACTACAATAAGCTTGCCTTCACAGCAGCCTCACTTTGTGATTCGGCTTTTACGAACACAGCTTCTGTTTCATGTCGAGATGTTTGTACTTGTCTTGGTGTTTCGTTTCATAGTGCCGTCTTAAATTATATTCTTTCATTACAACCACATCGGCTCCGCACACAAGACAAACAGGTTTCCTTACATCGGTAAACATATATTCTGCCTCCCACCTCTCTTGAAAACCCCTGTTTCAAAGTCCACCTTTCGTTTGGCCATTTTTGGGGGAGAGAGACAGGCCGCAAGCTAAACCTTGACTTCCGGTGATGAGGCTGCAGACAGTGGGGGCAAGGGCTGGCGCTTGTGGGCCTAAATTGATGTAGGCTACCAAAGCGGTGGCAGTGCATTGTGGGACTTGCAGTATTGGTGCGTGCGACATACGGTGGCCGCGGCAGGCCAGCTCTGATAAACATTAGATATTATCTGGTCAAATAAAATTACACCGTGGCCCATTCAAATCAATGGAACTTTTTGCAAACCCCTCTGAATTTGTCTGCGTTGTGTAGTTTTTTCATAGAGAAAGCCGGGAGACGTGGGTGAAGTTCTCCAGTTTATTCACCTGGCACAAACAATATCACGGGACTCCTTAGCACAGCAGCATGGGACACCTTACAGTGTGCTAATCGTGACTCTATATCCCCGAACTCTGATACATCGTTAATTCAAGTTTAATTACAAAGTAATATATCTAATTGAAATATATACAATAAAACACAAAACATGTACCTGGCACAAACAATATCACGGGACTCCTTAGCACAGCAGCATGGGACACCTTACAGTGTGCTAATCTAAGAGGGAGATTAAACATTACTATTCACATGTGTGATTTTGAACATCGATTAAAATATACATTCAGAGGTGCATAATTCCTAAACCAAACACACTATTTACATGAGGATATAATGTGGAACACCTCTCTATAATCAGTATGGATTTAATACATTCAGTCATTGTATTCTAAAATAATAATGTTAGGAGCTCTCTTTATGCCACAACTCACCGTGACTCTATATCCCGAACTCTGAGGAGAGCCACTCTGTACAACATGCCTAACCCTAGAGGCCACTATTTTCCCCAACAACATGACTTATGCACATGCTCAGTGTGATTAAATAGCACAAAAAGGATGCAAGTGGAAGAAACCAAATCTTCACTGTTACACAACATTCTGAGGAGCCGGCGGGCCGGATGAAATCGCTTGGTGGGCGTTTGACACATGTGCTTTAGTCAATTAACGGATCCAATACACACACAACACAGTCCAGGAGAGGCACCACACTCTCCAACCTCACCATACTTACAGAATCATGCAGTATCATATTTGCCATGGTGGGCGGAGGGGGGGAAACATGTTAGATTTACCTGCCAATGCAATGTGACCAATGAGGCATTGAAAAGTTGAATTATTTCATCATTGTCCTAGTGGCGAACTACGGAAGTGGCTGATGGCTTGGCCTGAGATGAAACTCATCACTGAATGTTTTCTTACATAACAACCCGTCGGATGCCCACACGTATCACCCTCTGGAAACATTGAGAAAATCCATAAAAAAAATCCTTGTTGTAACTGCCAGAGAGTTTTTGTGTTTATTATTTTTGATTAACACATTTTCTTGATTATTTTATTTTAAGCATACTGTTGAGGGTAATGTACATTTGCCATTATTACTGTCATTTATGTAATTGCTGAATGCAAACGTTGATGGACATTGGAATGTGTTGCACTGGGGGAATTGATGAATTGGTGGCAGCAACACTTTGACCAACCAGCAGGTAAGGCAGCCACGGGCAGTCCTGTGTAGCATGCTCATACAACATCAGCATCATTAGTGCTCATTGATAGTTAAGAAGTTAAAGTTTAAGGTTAAAAGAAAGCTAAGAAAAGGACAACAAGTTTCACCTACTCCCTTTGGTTGTGCGGCCAATGAGGTATGTGTATATGTCATTTCAATTTATATTACGTTTGGCTATATGTTTCATTGTGTAGTGTGTAA
The DNA here is from genome assembly GCF_900700415.2 of Clupea harengus. Taxonomy (NCBI): domain Eukaryota; kingdom Metazoa; phylum Chordata; class Actinopteri; order Clupeiformes; family Clupeidae; genus Clupea; species Clupea harengus. The sequence continues at coordinate 2,260,161 of NC_045167.1, read as the reverse complement.
ATTCATATGTTTTATGTCTTTTTAGTTCTCACGGCAAAGCAAGACCTTATGTATGTTGTACATACAATAAATTGCCTGTCAAAAGAATTCGCAAGTTGTCATTGAACCGGGGGGAGCTACACTTGTTGCTGTCTGTTTAAAAAACTATGAAATTCTTGGTAAGTTGATAGTTATGTCAAACTTCCAAGAAACCCATGGCTGATACATACAGCATGTTACATCTTTATCCGGTCGCTGCACTAGGCTTTTGTTTTGCTATCTTTCCCAGAGTGATAGCTGGAAACGGTGAGCTGTCATCCCGCTGCCTGCTGTGCGCCGACTCGGTGGGGGGGCGACTACAGAATACAGCAATCACTTGTATTGATGTGCAGTAAAATTAAACGACGAGTTAGTGAAATCAAAGGCCTATGTTGCAAACAGAATGGGAATTGTTTTGTTTGTGGCCATCCACAAAGATGTGAATCGATGTCAAATCATGGATCTGATTTTTTTTTCTCACAAATAATAAAGGGCAACTTCAGGTACAACAAGTGTGGTTACATCGCATTATTTCTGGCTTTCCAGAATAAACATATTTGGATTTGAGTACATCCCAGTAAGGGATTGAGCCGCATCACTAAAAGCCATGTCAGCTTGCAGGTTTAGGTGGAAAGGATTTATTTTTTAGGACGGTCACTCAAAAGAGTTTTAAAGGAAGTTGTCAGAGGTTGCTGAAAAAGTAATCAAATTGACCTGCACTAACTCCTGAGGTGTACCTTGAGGTGTATCTGTTATTGAAAGTGGCATGCGTCCTAATCCAATATTAGAAGGGGTGAGGGGCTGGGATGCCAGAACACCACTGTTGAGCTGTCTGGAGTTGTCATGGGCCTAATTCAACAAAACACAGATAAAGGAATGTGCCTGCTTGGCAACCCCAGTGGAAATGCTTATGAAGGTAGCAGTGTTTGTGGTTTGGTTGTTGTTGAATCCTGCTGCTCAGGATCTATGGTTGGGGGCAAGTTGTTATATCGGTTAGGGTTAGGGCGTCGGGTAATGGAGGCACTTGGCATGTGACTGTCGGAAGTCCTCCAACCGATATGGCTAAGGAATTTAACATATTTTCCTGTGTTAATTAAAAACATAGGGTAAAAAAAATCCAAAGGTGCTGGTTTTAGTTTGGAATATTATAGTTTTGAGGTTCAGAACCATGGGAATGCTCTCATGTAGTTTACAACCAACCTAATAATGGACACAAACGCATGAAAGGATTCTAACAAGGACCGAAACTGGAACACTGGTTTTCGCAGGCTGTGTACCGTATGGCATTGGTGCGGTGGGAGTGGATGTGTTGCGTGGTTAAGGGATCCATCAGTGTGGTGCTGTGCTGTACCACCAGCCCCGCTTTAAGCTGCTGATGCGTTGCCTTAATTCATCAGTACAACGGTCATTGGGCAATGTAAGCAGTAATGGGATTCTGAAGCACCACTTGTCATAGACCACATTGCCTAGCGGTTGACATTGTGCGGTTTAATTACATTTAGAGGGGCAATTGTTAGGATGAGGAGACACTCGGTCTAAGTCCTCCTGGAGTGGCTATTGTTTAGGGACAGGTCAGTGTCGGTTTCGTGAATTGCAGCGTCAACATTTCCCTTTCAGTTTTCCCCTGTGCCTGCAAATCATATAGTCCTCCTGGATGGCTACAGTTCTAGAAAGATGGATCCAAATGAGAAGTACCCAGTTATGCTAACGCTACCCCGAAATAGGCCTGTCCGGCATGACACTGTGATGCTTTAGCATATTTATATCCGTTGCAACACATTTGAGCATGTTAGATGAGTTCTGTTAAACCAATGTTACTATTACTTCCTGCTTCCTCTGAGGAGGACCACCTTAAAAGTGATTAGTGAGGGAGAGCAGAAGACCTGCAGTGATGCGTTCAGAGCCCTGAGCGGCTCTGGCTCATACCTGTACAGGGGCATCAGTGCATGCATCCTTCCTGCTTACAAGACTCTCCCCAAAGGTGGCCTGACATCCTTCATAGCCTGACCATTAGCATAGCACAGAACAACCTGGCAGTTCCCCTCGCTGTGCTCAAAAGACATGGATGGGTCACTGCCAAGGCTGCTCCGTATGAGGTTGACCCACATTGCAGAGTTTGCCCAGACGCTTGGAGAGGGTGTTGGAATGAGCACTGCTGCCTGTCATGAGGGTCTTGGGGGAGCAGACCTGGGGGCCACCTCCCAAACTCTTCCAGCTTTCTCCCTGTGTCTCTTTCATCAAGCATGGTTAAGTGCTCTGACCCACAGCTGTCCGTTCTGGATGAATCCCATCCCCGTTTTTTTTTTTTTTTAAACATAGACTGATTATTCTCATGAATCACAGGTGTCTGTGTGTACTTCTAAATGTGAAGCAAGTCATGGTAACACCCGGAGGCTGAGCGCTTCTGAGCATGCCCAGTGGGCTGTTGTCTGCATCATATCCATGTAGAATTAATCTCATAAGTGAAACAAAGGAACTCCCAGTCTGATTCACCCACATGAATGCATTCGGGAGGGAAATCTTCCTATACACAGAGTCAAAGAGATTTTCATATTATCATTCTTTTCTTTGTTCCTTTTATTTCAGACAATTCAGCTCAACCTTAAAAGTCGATTTTGCATAATAAATAATAGACACATGCGTTTTCCCGATGTTTGAACCCTTTTTTGATGTACTGTTCACTGTTCAAAGCAACTGTTTCAGAGATAGGAGGGCTAAACGGCCCCTCTCTCCCAGGACATTTAGCGTGAGAGTGAGCCACTAAACCTTTGGGGGACATATGTTCACCATACTGAGGGCATTACTACTGTTATTATTGTTATTATTGTTATTATCATCAAGACATTTTGCCCATAATTGATCATTTCGTATGTGGCCCTGTCAGTTTCCTGATTAAACACCCACTCACTCTACAGAATTAATCAAGAATGTGTGAACTTTACATAAATCATTTCAACCCCATGCCACCTCCATTCCTCTGCATACAGTAATGAGATAATAATCTCTTAAACAATTAATAACCTGAGCGTCGGCTGACACGCCAGCGCTCTCTCCCCGCCCCGCGTGGAGTGTTATTTTAAGCTGTGAGCGTGAGATGATGGAAGGGTCACAACGAGGGAGTAAATGGGATTTATTAGCGGGGAGAGCTGAGGGGAGCGAGGGGGCGCAGCGCAAGGAGAGAGGAGAGGAGAGGAGTGGAGGTGGGGTCACATGGTTCTATTTGCGAGCGCGCGTGCCCGGTGAAGAGGCATCAATCCTTTTTATCTCCTCTAGATTTGTTATCTCCGTGTTTTTTTCTCCTTTAACGACCCTCTGTCACCTCGTCAGTGATGAATCTGAGACATTCTCCCTCCACAGAAACCGTCATGGAAGAGTTCATGGAATACCTGCGCTGTGATCATACGAAAGTACATTAAAGGCCAGACAGCCAGATGAGGCAGGGGATGAGCAGTGAAGGATGGGCCCTCCTTTTAGCACATGAGGAGGTCCATGTCCAGATCTGTTCATGAGAGCTAAAGTGAGATTATAAAAACAAGTTACCTAAGGAAAGAATGGCTAACCTATGTGTTAAGGTTGATCAAATAAAGAACTGTATAGTGCTGAACTACTGAGGGTTCATGGAACTATAGCATCTTCGTCTGGATTGTGACTATTCGTGGTTAATCATGTGAAGTTGAACTATAGCATCTTCGTCTGGATTGCGACTATTCGTGGTTAATCATGTGAAGTAGAACTATAACATCTTCGTCTGGATTGCGACTATTCGTGGTTAATCATGTGAAGTAGAACTATAAAAAAGGCGGTGTCATAGCTGACTACTGTTAAAAAAACAAAAGTCTCATCAGTCATCATGCTACTTCTACCGCTGAACGTAAAACACCAATGTCCCATTGAAAGGACACTTTGAGATGAAGACAGTAGAAGCTCAAACTCAAAGCCGCAACCTTTTTTCTTTTTTTTTTTTTACAGTGGAACCACACTTCTTCCCCTGCCACTGGCTCCGTTCAGATGGTAGTATGTGCTTTTGATTGGATCTCTTGTTTGAATTTGCACCGCCTCTCATTTGTCTCAAGTAGTCGAAAGTCATCAAATGTAATTAGTTACATTACTTTCATGATGTAATTTAAATAGTTACATTAGTTATTACATTTGTAACAGGGTAACTAGTAATCTGTGACATATTACATTTCAAAAGTAACCTTCCCAACCTTGTAAAGATAATATTAGTCTGATGTGGTGTGACACCCTGAATTATTTTGTTTTACCATTTTAATTGGTTTTAAAAGAGTTTGTGTCAGTTGGTGGGGGGTAATAATGGATAGCAGTAGGAACCTGAAAACGATTCAAAAAGTGGAACTAGTTGGCATGATGCAGAACAGCTGTCTTCACTCTAAAATGTGGTTGTGACCACATGATATCATTTTTCAGCGGACATTTAATCAGACCGGAGAATACTACAGCCATGGAAAAGCAGTGTGAAAGGAATTGTACAGGCAGTAGAACAAAGGACCTTCAAGTCTTAATTGTCCCCATGTGTATCACAAAGTGGTAAAATGATAAATTTGCCTCAGCGCACATTCAACAGATGTTGCATTGTTTAGGTTATAAAAGACATGGAGATGTTAAGCCAAACCTGAAGGTACATGAAGTGTAAAAAAGAATCTTGTCTGTATGGTGTTACATAATCTTGTTCCTTTCGGTAGTCAGAGAGTTTAGACATCCGCTACTTCTTATTGGTTTTGGATTGCCATGCCTGCTCTCTGTATCCGAGAGTAAACCTTCATTGTGGGCCCTAATTAGACCGTGGGTGAGTAAAGCACACAGCTACACTAGCATCTCACTCCGCTCCTCATCCAACTCTTCCTCAGCGGCTCGTTGCAGTTGGCACATTTAAACATTCAGATCCACTCGTTTTAAATGATTAATCTGAAGTGTGTTTTTTTTCCCCACTGAAAGCCAGAAATGTTTTGGCAAGGCCAGACAATCAAAGCTGTGGGGAGATCAAAGCTGAGTTCAGGGTCTTTGAAGGCCTTTTCGGTCCCTCCAGAAGTAACTCGCCCCTTGTTGCAATTGGGCTATTGACGAAGAGCAACGTAATGGAGAACATTAGACTGTGAGTTATGTTGCAGTGGTAATATTGATGCATTATGCTATTGTCATACTGTGTTCTACATCACACTATTCATTTAATAATGTCCATTAATATTCAATGATGTTTTTTCCGTATTTCATTACCAATTGTCCAGGTGCACACAGGTTCAAAGTTATGTTTACTGATATGAGAGAATGAATTTGGGTTTTGGAAAATTATCAAGATAACGTCCATGATAGTTAAAAAAACTGCTTGAGAGACCCCACATCCAATTCTATTCAATAAAATGCATGTGTATGTTGTGGCCGTGTGCACTTTAGATCCATTATATATATATATATATAATATGTGTATGTTGTGGCTGTGTGCACTTTAGATCCATTATATATATATATATATATATATATATATATAATATGTATGTTGTGGCTGTGTGCACTTTAGATCCATTATATATATATAATATGTGTATGTTGTGGCTGTGTGCACTTTAGATCCATTATATATATATATATATATATATATAATATGTATGTTGTGGCTGTGTGCACTTTAGATCCATTATATATATATATAATATGTGTATGTTGTGGCTGTGTGCACTTTAGATCCATTATATATATAATATGTGTATGTTGTGGCTGTGTGCACTTTAGATCCATTATATATATATAATATGTGTATGTTGTGGCTGTGTGCACTTTAGATCCATTATATATATATAATATGTGTATGTTGTGGCTGTGTGCACTTTAGATCCATTATATATATATAATATGTGTATGTTGTGGCTGTGTGCACTTTGGATCCATTATATATATATATATATATATATATATATATATATATATATAATATGTGTATGTTGTGGCCGTGTGCACTTTAGATCCATTATGTATATATAATATGTGTATGTTGTGGCTGTGTGCACTTTGGATCCATTATATATATATAATATGTGTCTGTCCCTCTGCTAACAGCGAAAAATAACAGAATACAAAGCAAGTCACTTAGCTTATGCGTTACAAATTTCACAAGGTGAGCAAAAGCTAACCATAGTTAGCTTTACCGATCAGAGATCACAGTTAACGTAAGTAGACACATCAACTACTGAAGGATTTGATAGCCACAGTCTGTTGCATAGTATAAATCAGATGTTTTAGGCACTAGAGCTGTAATGTTTAGTTTCATAAGAGACTGTTGGGTGTGAGTAAAGAGTCTGTAACCATGGATTTCGCTCTAGAGCCCCACGTGCTGCTTGAGGCAAGGGACACGATGTCTTTTTCCTGCTTTAGCATATGGATGGCAACATATTTTTTCTTTTTCATTTGTGGATACTGGACGGGTCCTAAATGTTTCTGGTTGATGTTCCTTTTTATTGCACTTGCCAGAAAAAATAGCCTGTTAACAATGTTTTTTTTTGTCTAGCGATTTTGATCACGAAAAGACGTTACGTGTGAATAGCCTAACTACAAAGTGTTGACCCTCAGGTCTTCATCAGTCAAGACGATAACATTAGTAAACCACACAAACGTCTTATCTTTTCCACTTGTTGTGGCAATCTCCCTCCACGAGTTCTGTGCTATCTGGAAATCCTTATGCTCCCGCACTGTAGAGATGGACCCGCTCAGACTCATGCAAGTCCTAACATTGGGAGTTGCACGGCCAGCTGAAACAATACCAAAGCACGCCGCGTACCAGCAGTAATGACGTCACGTTTGGCGCATGCCGCTGTGAGCAAGGATGGCAACGGCGACTATAAATATAACGTTTTTTAAACCCAAATTTAAAAACTGTGATATATTATAGACTATACTGAGATTTTTATTGAGAGAACAAGCGCAAAGGCTGAAACCTGGGCAAATGAATGGAACAGGCTACCAGCTATTTGTTTGTAATAAAGTATTTCTTGCTTTGGTTTGATTGCTTTTACTGAATATATTTGGTTTTCAAGGGGACAAAAATCAGTGAACAGATAATGACATAATAGTGATGATAGTAGTGATAATTAATGATGAATTGACAATTACTATATGAGGGTCAAAATTAGCATAATTAACATAATTAAATGACAAGTTCAAGTTGATCTGTTGAAACATTTCAAGGAACACTAGACATCATTTTCATGCATTGAGAATGTACCAGTTACTGTCTGTTGATAGACTGTAATGTGAAGAAATTATGCTCAGACATGAAAATAGATCTTAAAGTAGACTATAACCAAAGACAACAAAGGTTTGCATGTATAAAATAGGTAAAGTGTAAATGACTGCTTTAAAATGTTTTAAATGCATGCTTCCATTAAAATGCAGGGACAGAACTACTCTGTTTTTCGATGCTAAGTACCAATGCCCCTATATGGTCACTGACCAGTTTCAAGAGGTTTTTCTGCTGAAATTATATTTTCTTGTTATTTACAAGAATGACGAGTGTCACAGTGCTACAACCCCCTCTCATATTTTTCACCCCCTATCTCATTGTCACTGCTGCACATTTATTTCCCTTAAACCATGAGGCCTCTATCCCAGCTTTATATAATTGTACATTACATATCATTTCATATTACATTACATGAATACATTACTTAACATGACATAACATTACATATTAAATACTACGTAAAGGATAAAACATAACTGAGTAAAGCTTCAGTTGATGGGTACCTATATAAATGTTTTATAACACATTCATAACCACTGAATAATGATATTCAATATTCACAAGATGACAGAACATCTTTTATAAAAATAAATAGTACTGTCCTGGCACAACTCAAGCCACAAAGTGTCCCCTCAAATCCATTCCACCAGAACTGATATCTCCTCTTTACCCAGGGGGCCATGCAAGCCCTTACAGATCACTCCTTGGGGAATGAAAACACAAGAATATAAAAATAACCTCAACATTGATTTTTAGGAAAAATAAATAACAAAATTGATCTAAACCTTAAGGTTACAAAATGAATGCCAGCCACTAGTCCACTTTAGACACAGGCAAGAAAACATTTGAACACATATCAACTGTTGTACTTTAGACACCGGCAAGAAAACATTTGAACACATATCTCACGCATCTACTGTACCCGCACACATACAGTAATATACAGGACAGGAGATCATCTCCCACTGTGGCGTTGGTGGTTCTACACTGAAAGGTGAAACTCAGTAAGACATAATGATTACTGCGACCCAGCATTCTGTGAATGCTATGATGACTCCATGATGTCTCTCTATGGATCTGGTAGGGTTTTGGCTAACATAGAAACGACACACTTTTGCCTTCAGGTTCAGTGTTTAATTAATGTTGTTGTGACACAAACTCTCTGTGGTCTGGAAACTCTTTCTGTTCACACAGCGTGGTTTTCTGATGAAGATTTTAACAACAGAGTGCAGTGGCAAAGTTCTGTCATGCAACATTTTTGTCAAAGGAGTAATATTGCAGCCCAGGCATATTTCAGTCATTCTTGTTGTTGCTTTGTGCTGAGCCAGTCTAGTGCTGCAGGCTCTTTTCTGAAGTCCATTAAAAGTTCAGCAACAGGTCTTGGGTTTTGGATTTTGTTTTAATTACGTATGATGTGCCTTCTTAAAAATCTCATTTAGCTAGTGTCTGCAGGGCCTAATGGTAACCTTGGAGCTTAGACAAACAATAGGTCACCATGGTCACCACGGGCAGAAAAAGTAGGCTGTGCCTTCTCGCTGCTTTTCCAAAATGTCGTTTCAAGCGCTACTTCCCACTGACGGTGAAGTTCATTTCATTACATTTCCAACTGTGTTTGTTCTCCTCTATTGTGACTGGGCGCTCTTACATTTCAGTGAGCAAATCAATTTTCCACTCATGGGTGCCTGTAGAGCTCTCAGTCTTCTCTCGGTGCAGTTCCACTTCACATACAGTGTTTTGGCAGAGGCAGATGCGTGGCAAGATGCAGTTCAAGAGCTCTCTGCATTGGAATGTGCATAAACATATTAACACTGGTGTTTCACTGTTGGTGGTTAATTGGCGCTTATAAAGAACTCCACAATAGGCGCATGAGCCTCTGTATTGTTGTAGGATAACTGCAGGAACAGCAGAATATAATGCTTCATTTTGCCTCACAGTTTTTGCAGAAATGGCGAAATGCACAACCCAGTTAAAAACTAGATAATGGGGGGAAAACTACTTTTTTACACACATTTAACACTGACCAAATAGCTGTTTCATTTTTCTACACTGATTATGTAAATCAGTTATTTGGTTTTTTATTGCCAACATCCTGTTACAGAAATGAATCTTCACTGCAAAATATTGAATCTTTAAAAAAAATAGCCCATTATGCCGAGCATGAACATTTAACCTCAGGGAAAAGCTTTTTTTACTACAACGTTATAACACCTGCCTTGCTATTCACCTTCATTTCTGGAGAGTTGAGCTGTCAATCACTTGCACATTAGGTCTAAGGCGTAAATATTCAACCTAATAAATCATTTTGTGAGACTCAGAGTAATATCTGGTGATCTTGGTGGCAGGCCTCATAAAGCAAAGAAACATTCATGGTACAATGTTCAATGCATGAATAAATGGCCTTAACCGATTTGCCCCGAAACTTTCCACATAACCTCAGACGAACCTGAAGAAAATAACATTTCCCCACCACACTAAATAAACTACAAATGTTCCCAACAAGATATATAACATTTATAAATAGATTTAAAAAAAAAAAATCCCAAACAAGCATTAGACATCAAACGTGTGACGTTGTCTTGGCCCCAGGGTGTGAGGGCTGGATGGAGCGCTGCTCTGTAAAGAAGGCCTTACCTCGCCCTGCAGCCCTCCACAGCTGTGCCACTTTCTCCTCCATGGATGCCCGTCCTGAATTATGGACGACATCACCAATTAAATATTGAAATGAAGACACGCCAAAGAGAAACATTTACAGGGAACGATGACTGTGTTGAACAATTTGTGGCGCACGGGATGAACATTAAGCTTGGAGCTGCTTCAACATTCTTAACCTTCTCACCTGTGAATCAGCAGAGAAGACGCACCGACAGCGGTGTTTCCTCTAAGTTGGGCGGTTTAGCTACAGTATGTGGGTAGCTCACGAAAAGAGCAAAAGCGTGTTCTAAGTGTGCTTCAACGCCATATGACACATCAGCTATTCTCCCTAAGAGTACTATGTCATAAATGTGCTTTGACAAATGGCTGGAGATCACACTCAAGAGGCCTGCTCCAGGCACGCTTGGCATCTCATGATCACTGATATGGCCTTGACTGACAAAACAACAGCACCCAGCACTCACGTAAAAGCCCTCGTCTGACATGTAATGGCTTTAGTCGCTCGTGCTGTTCTTCAGACCCGGCTCTAGTAGCGAGTTGTTCCTGGACTCCCCCAGAGCCCCCATGGGAAATAAGCACAGGTCAGGTCTCGAGGGCCATATTACCCATGCTGGATGCTCACGTCCCTGTACTCATATGTGCTTCCATTCCCCACAGGACCAGCTGTGTGACTAACAGTACAGCACGATACGCAGCCACACAGGGGGCATCCACTATGTGCTTACTCTCAAGTCTAAGCCCCGAGCAGTAAAACGCTCATTTCATTTGTTAAGGGAATGTGAAGGGTTTAGGGTTAGTTTATAAACATTTATGATTTCACTCCAGGATATGCCGTGAACTCTCATTCTTGGTTAAATGTGAAATGGTAATGCGCGAAGCCATTTCATTTACCATTTCCATTTAATTTCATTGTTTAGAATTATTTTTTTTTTATTGCAAAAATGAAGGTCCTTTTTATCTTTCACCTCAGATGGTCTGTTCAATTGTTCTCGCTTGACTGAAATTGGCCAGCAAGATAGCTACTGGTATTGTAGGTAAAAATGAGTTCATAGTTAGAAATGGCTCTCTCTCTGTGCTCTCACAGCTGCCATCAGCTCACCAAGCACGGGTCAGATCAGACTTTTGACCAAAGAAATAAATTGTGCAGACCTTATTGGAATGACTAATGGTGAAAATTGAAAATGACTTGCTTATAAAATCCTCATTTGGGATGAGGAATTCATTCATTTCACAAACAGGAAGTGGAGAGAATCATGATCACCATACAGATTGCACATACTTGCAGTTCATCACTACTAAACATGGTATCTTAATTTTTTTTTTACTTCAAACTGATGTAAGCAAGTGTTGCATCTTGCTAACTCCCACTCGCCACGGCTGTCGTACACCTCATTGAATTAGTGCACGTTGACTCTTTGATACAGTTTGAGTCTGTTCAATTTCACTTTTGCATTACATTTCTACATTTAGCAGGCACTTTATTCAAATCAACATGCTGTAGCCTACAACATGCTCTACCAGGTGGACTACAGGTTGCAGATTCAATTACTCAAGGGCCTCACTTTCCTCCAGGGCAGCTAGTTTCATGGTAGCCATCAAAATGTAAACAAATTATATGGCAAGAATTACAAAACAGCACCGCTTTCCTTCTTAAGTTTCCAAAACATAAAAAATACAATACATTTTATCTTACTTTGTGTGTTATAGTGTATATAGTGCATAGTGTACTATGTGTTATAGGGTATATAGTGTATTATGTGTTATGGTGTATATAGTGTATAGTGTATTGTGTGTTATAGTGCTCATTTATTCAAGTTCACAGTATGCACACTGTGTCGAATTACTATGTTTATTGAACACATGTACCCAAACATGTACCCAATATATGCATGTGTATACTGAAGTGTGTTTGTTTTGTCTGTATATATGCATGTGTATACTGAAGTGTGTTTGTTTTGTCTGTATATGCATGTGTATACTGAAATGTGTTTGTTTGGTCTGTATATGCATGTGTATACTGAAGTGTGTTTTCCTCGTTCTGCTTCTGAGAGTGGGGACTGACATCGGTGCATGTATAAGATGAGGGCTGCTAAGGCGTGAGTTCCCATTGAGGGATTATGCAGAAGAAACTGCACATTGTGATCTCAAGGAGAAAAGAGCCCCAACCACTCCACATGTAAAAGATTGCGTTGTTCACATTGCACATTGTTCTTAGCCTTTAATTTTTAAACACAGTACATATGAAAAGATGTGGTCTCCACAGTCTACTGCACATGGTTTACAATCTTTTTTTTCCCCTCTTGGATAGGAATGTGTTTCCTGTTCCTGTTCTTAAAATAATATCTTAACTCGCCTCCTGTAGAGTTGAAAGTGTATTACATGAACGGACGTTTTGCCATTCTTTGTCCTGGGTCGAGGATGAACAATTGTTATCTCCTTTATGACAAGTGTTACTTGCAACTTCTAAGCCACTCTGTCTTATTTAGTTTCATTCCAGGTCTGTCTCGCTCTCTGTCTCGCATGCATTCACACCATGGTAACTGAAAATAATACATTTGTGGTTGGCTGGCAGGTTAACGTTATTTCATATAGGAACACTTTAGAAATAAAATAATGTTGCTTGATCATGGAAAACATAGAGACAAATTAGAAGTACCAGATGATCTGAAAAACATAATATAAATATGTTCTATTCACGCATTACAGACATATTGCTGCATCTGACTCGTGATACATGAGTGAAATTTGTGAACTCTAACATGAAAGTAGTCCCTGAAATTGCCTTGTGTTTTGTAACACAGTGGTGGCCAGTGGGATGATCAAAATGACAAAGCTCTAAATCTAAAACTGAAAGGTGGAGTATTTATGACACGTTACTGAATGAGCACCAGCAAACTTTATCAGTTTCATGGCAGATTTAAATCGGGTTGTTATGGAGAAATGTATTGTCCAATCAAGCGACCGTTCCAAGTGTTACGGAGGTTAGACAACGGGGCAGTGAAATAATAATCTCAATAAGTCTCTGAACATGACCTGTAAAATGATTAGAGAGAAAGTGACAGAAATATTCCAAGAGCTGTTTGAGTCTGAATTTATGGCTTCATTGGATTGGCTTTTCGCTGCGCCTCAGCACAGATTGAGGATGATCTGAGGTGAGCGAGGGTAATGGGAAAACTTCAAATCCATTGGCCATATTTACAAAGGCCTCAAAAGGAGACAAAAGGACAGTGTGGCTTGGGCCATAAATGGATTTGTATTAATGCCAACGTCTCTGCAATGTCATTGTAACGTGACATAATCATTTCTTGATAAAAGAATGGTGAATGTGCCCCCGGTGACATACAGAAGGAAGTTAATGAATTAGAAAGAAGAAATAATCAGAAAAGCAGTAAATGCAAATGAATGGGTGGAGAATATATGATTTTGTGAGTGTTTTGTGTGTGTGTGTGTGTGTGTGTGTGTGTGTGTGTGTGTGTGTGTGTGTGTGTGTTTGTGTGAGTGTGTGTATGTGTATGTTTGTATGTCTGTGTGATTGTGTGAGTGTGTGTGTGGGGACCTATGATTAAGACACTGAATCAGACTTCAAGTCCAAACATCACAGGGACCGCATGCAAATTGAACTCTATCCTCCTCAATACTGAATGTACAGCAGTCTGGGGCACTTGGTCTTGTATCCAACTAAACGTTAACATGTCCATTAATACAAATCTACACTAAAAATAGATAAATACAAATGTTTAAAAATAAACATTGTCATTTGCTTTTCAAACATACACACTGCTCTGTGCCCTGTCAAAAAAGTGTGTAATCCGTCCAGATTAATACATATTTCATGTTCATGGAGTTGTTACAGTACTAAATGTTCAGGTAATTGTTGCTTTGATCATGTTAGACATAGACATTCTACCTGGAGGTAAAGAAATAGCACTTCTGTCACCAACCCTTGAGATTACAACATATAAACTCCTAAAACAAGCTCAGAGATGTGTCACTGTAAGGGGTAGGTAGCTTGATGTTTCACTGTAATGGCATGGGGTAGGTAGGCTTGCAGCCGATCTTTTTGGTTCACACCAATGCGTTGCTATATCAGAGCATCAATGCTACGGACATTAGTCATTTTTGTTTCGATTTTCACCAATATCATTCCATTTCAATTTAGTCATTTAGCAGACGCTTTTGTCCAAAGCGACGTACAAGGGAGAGAACAGTCAAGCTACGAGCAATAGAGACCTAGTGTACAATAAATACTACTTTACATAAGAAATAGAAAAACGATCATATCATCACCAAGTCATGATGTCTTGTTTCTGGTTTGATTTCCATACCCGGTGATTCTCAGTGGTGTTCTTCTGAGTTCAAGAGACCAGCCACTTGTCCTCCTCCTCTGCGCCCTCTCTCACTCTCATAGATAAGCTCAGGCGGCTGAATGCATCTTTTAAAAATGCGTACTAATAGAGTACAAACTTCTGTTCAAAGCTCTCAGTTCCCAGCCTGTGTTACTCAGCCGAACTGAAGTGTAATTTCATATTTAAGCCATTCAGTTTCACCACATCCACATATCAGTGAGACGCTGCCTTTTAGCCTCTATAATGAAGAACCCAGCCCATCCTTACACAGTGAGCAACTATCAGTCCTACAAATAGATCTGTTCTACTTTATTCAGCTTTGAGAGTCTTTTTTAGCCTATATTGAACACACCCATGTAGTGAGGCTAGTTAATGTTCTGTGAAAAGTTGGGCAAGTGTACAGAATGTGAAACTTACACTACGTGTGTCAATGAAAAACTCATCTTCTCTGTAAATAACTTTCTCTTGTCTCACAGAAAGGCAATGAGCAATGACTAAAGTCTGTTGTGCTGGAACTAAAGCTATTGTGTGGTTTGCGGGAGCAATGACTAAAGTCTGTTGTGCTGGAACTAAAGCTATTGTGTGTTTGCGGGAGCAATGACTAAAGTCTGTTGTGCTGGAACTAAAGCTATTGTGTGGTTTGCGGGAGCAATGACTAAAGTCTGTTGTGCTGGAACTAAAGCTATTGTGTGGTTTGCAAGAGCATTGCTAAGTGCACCCATGTTTGCACTTAGGATCTTGATTATGGTATTAAATTAGCAAAATGATTTTGCCAAGTTATTAATCAGCTTAAGTTTATACGCAACAGACTTTGCTTTTTGCTTGATTGTTGCTCGTTGCCAGTTGCCCCTCAATGACATTAGGGCCCAGCAGCTTTATTGAAGCCCAGAGAGGTTTCTGATCCTTCTGATGTCTGGGTCCAGTATCAGTCTCTCCTCTGTGGCCCGCGCTGCTGCTCTCTCCAGAATCAGAATCAGAATCAGAATAGTATTTATTGCCAAGTAGGTTTACACCTACCTGGAATTTGTTCTGATGTATAGGTGCATACAGTAAACATAAAAACATACAAACACAGAAAGTACTACACATAACATAAAACATAAAAACACAGTAAGTACTACACAAACACAATAAGTACTACAATACAAAAAGCAGGGCAGGAGTGCAAAAGTGGATGTGCAATGTGCAGTGTGCAATGTAGTGTGTGTTAACATAACACAGGCTTGAGGTGTGGGGGCGGGATGAGAGTCCACGTCAGGTGGCCTTGTTACTAAGGTTGTCGTAATGGAATTAGCTATCTCCCAACGCCACAACCACACACATTAAGCTGATTTATTACCAAAGTATGGTATGCTCCTTTTAATGGTGTCTAGTGATGCTATCGCCAGGCCTCTATACACTCAGAGATTAATATTTCATGCATAGTCTTAAACAAACTTTTAATGTTTGGGAGAGGGAAGCAGTGTGATGGGGAGTGATAGGGTTTTGTTGTGTTGGTGTTATCTGCAGCTGTTGCGATGGCTTTTCAGTGTGCGGGCGTATTTGTTCTTCCCCAGATGAGGGAATGTCGACTCTGGTTTATTTATGGTGCTCTAATGGGGACATGGCTGAGTGGTGTAAGAGGCACGCTTGCTCGCGGTTTGGCGGCTCTGATTGTCTCACTCTGCATACAGTCATATCCATATTAAAGATGCCTCCTCTCAGGGATATCAATCTGGCATGAATGTTTAAAACCGACAGATGAATAATTAAGCATAAATAAATCAGAGAATAACTGTAATGAGCAGTCGCTTTGAGGATCTGTGTCTGTTGTCTTTCAGCCGTCGACAGGGGGTCAGAGAGGTCTGGGGAAGCAGATTTCAGATAAAAGGTTACTACTTTTTTCTACAATCAGACAAGCACATCCCAATGATATCAAAAACGTTTGCCTCAGTTAAAAGTTATTTAAGAGTATTTGCTAGCTGCATTCATTTCCAGCACTTTGACAAACATTGACTAGAACCAAAGACATCACATGTATTTTTTATTATTTGTTTTCTTGCTGCTTGTGCACCATGCCTAAAGCCATAATGTCACTCTAATCCAGCTCATTGACTTTACAATGATTACTCATGCTCCCTCAGCACAAGCTAGAATGCTCCTGGTTAGCCTGTTAGCCTGTTAGCCTGTTAGCCTGCACGTGTCAGGCTCTCCTGGCGTAGCGTCTGTGCGGTATAATTGACCAGCAGGAGTGAAAGAAACAAACAAGTCTTTTGCTCTCCCAGCTCTGTTTTTAGTGCTAATCCATTTCTAATACCTGCTCTGTCATTCCCCTGACGCCTGGCTGGCATTGACAGAGTAATCCCACCGTGTTCCTGTCTGATTAGAGAAAATGTTATTCCTACGGACGTGCAGCCTAACATTGTGAAACCACTTGCATCAGAATCCGTGTGAAAAATTCATGTCTAAAAAGACATGAACAGGGATCTCGTCCACTTATAGAATTTATTAACCTTTCCCCACATGTCACCATAATATCTGCACTGAGGAACACATGGTGGCATTTGTACTGGCCATGAGAGAGGGTCCCTCTAAATTGCCACAGCTAATGAAGCGACCCGGTGATAGTGCTGAGGTTCAGAGATAATAACCCACAACTCCACAGGGGCTGGTGGGGGGCTCAGCCTGCTTTAACAGCAGCGAGGGTTTGCCCCGTGTGTGTGTGTGTGTGTGAGAGAGAGAGTGAGAGAGAATGCGTGAAAGAGGGGTCTTGATTCCACACTTCAGAGCAATTACAGACCTTTTTTTAAATTAGCATTGTGCTGTTCCAAATATGCAAATCCATTCCAAACAGCGGATCTTTCTGTGTACGTTCCACTGTTCTGTTACTTCACCCAGTTATTGCTGTTTTAAATACTGGTTCATTCTTTTATCAGTTATATCTTCTAGAATCTGCTCCAGACTCCAAGTATTGCCAAAGAAAAGGACAACATGATGCTTGATTTCTTTTCTGTATTAATGATAGTTGAATTTATATTCATCCAAAGGATTTCTTGGCCACCTTACTGATGTTGAAAAATAGATGGTGTTAAACAACTCTCCCCCAAACTCCGACCAAACAAGTTTTAATTATTAATTATTACTGCTCCAACCGTATCTACTCCGTTCAGTCCAGTGAAGGCCAATATTAAGCCTTTTCGTATAAACATCAGGATGATTGTGACCTTTGTTTGACTTGAGTATCACACTAAGAAGCTTGGGTGGCTGGGTCTTTGTAAATGAAAGATCATTTGAAGGTCAGTTCTATGTTTTAATGACAGTGAAAGTCAATCATTTAATTATTCATGACTGAACCGAAGTATTGTAGTGCCTTAATTTAACGTCTATGGATAGTCAGTAGCTGAATTCAAACATGGAATTCTGCCCATTTCATTTCCAGTGTTACAGTTGAGTGACTTAATAATCACTTCTCACCTACATGCTGAAGTTGGTGTTTACGTCCATGACTTAAAACATATTGTGTTGCCTATGTCACTATATATGACTTAAAACATATTGTGTATGCCTATGTCACACATTATCTGAGACAGCAGTCTTTGTGCACTTTGTGTACAAGCAAAGGCACTCTTTTGGAGCAATTAATACCACATCCAGCCTCTCTTACGGGTTTGCCAATATGCATTTTTCCCCATTTACGTTGCATACAGACGTATACATAAAATCATACTGATTTTTTTTTTTAAACACACATGAACACACACTATGGAAAATAAAGAAAATAAACTGGATTCTTGTTTTGGATTCTTGTGAAGTCTCGCACCCCAATCTAAAGCCGGCTCTTCAAACTCCCTGTGTGCGTGAGGGGGCACTCCAGACTGTTTCTCTTGAAACAATCTTCCACACCTCATAATTCAGAGTAACTGTGTCCTGGAATGTAACAGAATATGGGGCAGAGTGTCTATACTACTCAGGCTTCATCAGCTTGGCAAGTGAATGTTCCAGGGGGGTTATAACTGTCTCTCCCACTCAAAATCATCGATCAGAGGTCTTGCTCTTCTGTTTCGTCCAGGCCTCTTGAGCCTGACAATTAACCCAACGCAGTGCTACTGGATATTCAGCCTCATTCCTCACATGCTCCTCCTGGCTGTCAGCTTCTTGCTTCCTGTCTGTGATCAACATTGTTAGCTTTTCAACACACAGTCCATCACACTGCTAGAAGAAGAGAAGGTTAGCCTAGCACCTTGCTTAGATGTTGCCAGACAGCATGCTATTCCTCAGACTATCCCACTGAGCAGAATAATGACCATGGAAAACTAGGCTAAACGTCCTATTGAAATTTCCCCACTGTGACACATGAAGCACTGTATCTAACATGAACATGGTCACATAAACACACGCACACGCACACGTACACGTGCACACGTGCACACGCACGCACACACGCACACACGCACACACACACACACACACACACACACACAAACACTCTCTTTCTCTCTCCGTCTCTTTCGGAGACACAAAGGCGCACACCTCCCATTTCTTGTACAGATGTAAGCAAGATTCAAAGAGAAGGGAACAACATTCTGCAATTAAAAGCATTCCCACATCATGTACTATGACTGAGCAACAGCTTGAGAAAGACAGAGAGCGAGCGAGTGTACGTGTGAGAGGAGTGGAGAGGAGAGGAGAGGATAGAAGGAGAACATGTCTGTGGCAACCATTCTCTGGGATGTGCAGTGCATTAGGTCTGGAGCACATCTCCACTGAGAAGGCGCTGGAGATTCTCTGGGAGAGGGTTATTCGATTTGTTTTTGTTGTTCAGGGCCACCACTTATAAGATTTATTTCTAAGAGTCATTTAATACAGTAGCACTGAAAAAGACTCACTAATTCTTTCCAGTTAGGATTAATGACTGACCCTTGACTCTCATACCCTGAATGTGCACTGGATACTGTAGCTTTATTTCAGCCATTTATCTACTATCAGTCAGGGCTTGCAACAGGAAAGATAGAGCTGGAAGGTTTTGAAAGTGATCATTTAGAACTCTCTTTCCTGTTTTCTTGTGGTAAAATTATTAACTAAAATGTTATTGCCAACTTTTGATGTGAGTGCTCGGTGGATTGCTTATCATGATATCTACAGAGAAATGAATTTGTACTGAATATAAACTCATGAACATAAATGCTAAATCGACCATGACTCATCATCTTGATCTGCATGATAAAGAGCTTCTCAGCTGTTCTGAAGGTTGTGTACTCATAACTCTGAAACGCCTGGTGGAAGCTGGTTTTATCATGTCTTCATTATTATGTACCACCTCTGTTTGTGAGCTGTGTGGGTATGAACATGTGTACTACTCCATTATGCAGTTGGTTTAGGCCATGGGTGAGGACAGTGTGTCCCCCTCAGGCCTCTTGGGCATGGAAGGATGTTGATGATCAGTAGCAGTGCGACACCACTTAGCTCCAACCAAGGTTGTGTCCCAGACAAATCTTCCTGGAAATTGTTGTTTATCATAAATGTCTCTGATACCCCCCTGTTTGGGCGGTAGTGAATGTCCCTGGGAATAGTGTTCTTGAGGGATGTTTTGATGTGATGTCAAATTGGGTGTAATGGGGAATGTGTCCCTTATCAAGGTTAGAGATTCCTTCCAGAGATACCTGAATATCTGCACATGACTACCGCCATGCATGTAGATGAATAACCCTGCAGCTTTAGGAGAAAAGAAAACTTGCCCCTCAGAGTCCTGATTTCATTTGAATTTCCACTGCAGCTTCAACAGCATTTGGAATATATTCTTGAACAGCTCTGCTGTGCGCTGTCTTCCAGAACAGGTGATTCCTTGTGGTCAAAGGTCCAGTTACTAAGGCAGTCGGTCTCTCTAGAGAGCTCTGTTGCTGTGACAATGAGAGGTAAACTAAGAACGTGAGTTCTTTCGGTGAGACGGCTCATCTAACAAAAGGGTGGTTTGGTGCTTTGTGCAGTAAAACATGCGTCATATACACATCAACACATCAACATTATGTGCTTTTCGCCATTGCATAATACACTATAAAGTATCATAGGGTCTTCGTTAAGCATTGAGTGTTGCCTCATACACTGAAGATTAGTCAATCGAGGTCCATGCATTAGTTAAACCTAAAGTATTTTGTCCTGTTGTATCAAGCAATATAAAGCTCTTCATGAAGTGTTGACAAGGTCAGTAGAGTTCCTTTGCACAGGACTCATTTCATCTTGGGATATGCAGCAGACAACAGACCCCGTGTTCCATAAAAACTCTTCAAATAGGAGTAGCCTTGCTCTCATCGTGGGAGACTGTGTACTGTAGTGCATGTCAAGCTACGCGTACTATACACTTTCATATGGTAATTCGCCTTATCTACCAAGTCTGTGCGTTCCATACAGTTTGGATGCCAAGCTGCTAATTACATCTCACTCTGGACCACACTGTGTTGTGGTGCGATGGAACACATCAAGAGCTCAGAGGAAAATAGCGCCCTCTCCTGGTCCACCCACACCTCTCCTTCCTCCACCCCCCCACCCGTTGTCACCAGAGACTACACCCACACCTCTCCTTCCTCCACACCCCCCACCCGTTGTCACCAGATACCACATCTGTTGGTGTTGTGGTACAACACAGCAACAGAATGTGTATTGTTTGACAAGGTTTTTATTTCACTTCAGTATCACACCCCTTACTGTTTAATTGGTTGCAATTGCACACATTTATTGGATGACGTATTCAGTACATGCATGTGCTTGTCCATATCGAATGTGTTCCGCCAGTTTCATTCCTCTGAGTTGTGAGATTATGACCTTTAGATCACAAGCCATTTTTTTGTTGTTGTGAAGTTGAACCGTTGAACAGTCAGAAGCCTAAGATGTGTTTTGCATTGAAAATGAGCAACTATTCACAGTATACAGAGTAAACACACACACACACACACACACACACACACACACACACACACACACACACACACACACACACACAGAGACATACACACACATGAGTGTGGGGTCCTTCTGAGCCAGACAGACTGAAATCAATCAAACTGCTGGGATTAAAGAGGTCCTCCTGTGAAAGGAAATGGAAAGCCACCTAAACCAAATATACAGAAGAGACACACACACACACACACACACACACACACACACACACACACACACACACACACACACACACACACACACTCACTCACACTCACACTCACACTCACACTCACACTCACTCACACACACACACACACACACCTTTCATGGGGAGGGCGTACTTTTCCGTATCATTAGTGCGGCTAGTAATGAGGTGCATCTAACTCCCGCCGTGTCCCAGGGCCTGGGTGTCCAGCGATCAGAGGCTCCCCTCCAGGAGAACGGGGAATGTGCTGCCTAGGAATCCAGCTGAAGAGGTTCCTGAGCGCGAGAGGGAGAGTGAGGGGGAGAGGGAAGGCGAGCACCAGCAGAGCAGTCAGCCGCTCAAAGCACAGTGGCTGGCCCGAGGAGTGATGGCACCCCACCGTCTCCACGCACCGGGGCCGCTATTAGCTTTAAATCCCAGCGAGCTCCTCAGCTGTAGGTGTTGCAGAGCAGTACGAAAAGAGCCGCTTGTCTCCACCTGGGTGTTTAGGATGGTAACCATACCCTTCGCGCTCGGCTGAGGCCTCGTTAGCTTTCTCTTCAAATAAGCACATTTGCATCATACGCCGAGTGCTTCGGCGTCGTCAGCGCTGGCCTTCGTGAGCTCTCACTTTCACATCTTACACGGTTTCCCACTGTTCTACTTTGCACTCTTTGTTACGACAAATGACGAGGTCTCCAGCAGGGGTCTTTCAGCACAGATCACATAAATAATTGAATAGATTGAGCTGAATATGCTGTGAAAGTACTGCATTAAAAATATCTAATACACAATGTATGTACAGTATGCACAATCCAAACAGCAGGGGGTTATGATTGGTGTTGAGACATAAACATATATATTATTATAGAAACACTGTATATATACGTATATAAGTGTTCAGCAAGTTGAGTTCAAAATATAGTGGTGGTATCTGCTTAGAGAGCATGTGGTCATTTCTTTCATAGGAGGAAGAGTTGATGACCAAATCAGGGCAAAATAAACCCTGTCAAACACTGACCAAATAAAGCCTGTGGGAAAGGTCCATTAAAGCTGACCTAAAGAGCAAACAGGTCACATGCCCAGTCTCCGGCACAGGGCAGTTCCATACAGGACAATCAAAATGGTTGAGAACCATTTGAAATATCGTTGAAATATTAAGCATTTTATACGGCCATGTCCAGCCAATCATTACCAGTACTACACCTGTATGCTTTCAACAGCTTCTTGAGCACTTGTACAGTATAACCACTGTGATGCGTAGCACATTCATCAAGGTCAGACATATATTTACATACACCTATCATATCTCGAACATTGGTGATATTGAAGGTCAGACATATTTACATACACCTATCATATCTCGAACATTGGTGATATTGAAGGTCAGACATATTTACATACACCTATCATATCTCGAACATTGGTGATATTGAATGAGAACCAGTAATGGTATATGTGTTACCATTAGTTGAGTTGGCTATTCTTGTGTCACACCACTAGAACATAGAACACTAAAGCTGATACTACAAAAAGTGCAGTGAAAGCATAGTCAAGCAGTGTCCTGTTCATATCCACAGTCAAGCAGTGTCCTGTATATATCCACAGTCAAGCAGTGTACTGTATACATCCATAGTCAAGCAGTGTCCTGTTTATATCCATAGTCAAGCAGTGTACTTTATATATCCCTTTGGAATGCTGTTGAAGCATCATTTCAGTTCCCACTGAGCAAAGGCATTGAGGAGTGTAGGCTTTCACTATACAGTCACTTTGGATCAAATCAGCAACTAAATGACTTCATGTAAAGGTAACTGACACAACCCTCTGCCACACAATACATCTTCATGTGACTCAATATTCAATAGGGGTTGTTCTCAGCTTACAGTCAAATATATATTATACATACAGAGCCATTTGGGAACCGTAACGAGAGATAATAGCGAACAAATAAGATGATGCTGAATGCAGGTGAGCATCTAAATGTTGAACAAATAAATATTTAATTGCACATCCCCCTTAATAGACTACCTGCACAGGGGAGATGGAATATAACAGTTTATATTACACCGTCTAGTGAGATATTACCACTGAAATATCTCGACGGCTAATTTACTGCGGGGTAACATTTGCATTATGTCGCTGAGTGGGCGGGCGGAATGAGGGACATTCAAGTCTGCTATCAAAGATTGCATACAGCAAACAGCACATTGCACAATCATTATACAGTACTGTATAAAACAAAGAAATAAAACAACTGACAAAACCTAACTGATATACTAATTCTATAAACATATTTCAAACTTAGAAGCATTTTTTTTTTTCTTAACATGCTCTATAAATCAGCATCAGAATTTGTATTTTGTATAAAGTATCCCTGATGAAGTACAGTATGTCTCTTGTGATGACCTTGTTTGAAATGCTGTTCTTTCACCTGTGAGGGAGCTCCAGAGGCACGCGTGTACAATTCACATGCTCTACAGACAATTATGAATCACTCACTGAGTGACGATGAGTCTGTACATCCTGTCTGGGAGTCAGTGACCTTTACAGAAAGCACAGATCAATAAGATACTGGTAAAGTTGAAAAGAAAGCAAGGCAGTGACTAGCCTGAGAAACTACTGGTATGCTTGTTGACAGTTCGACCCTCAACCCAAGTGCATACTGTCTTCACTGTCGAGTCCAGCACATCTACCAACACAGAGCAAAGCGTGTCTGAAGTTACCTTATAGTTTGGATAAGAAGCTCTCAGGGAATCAGAAACACATATTTGGCCAATGTTATTGTTATTGTTACTGTTACTGTTATTTCAGCCTTATTTTTCCGCATTTCAAACTGATTTTAAGATGTAGTCTGCGATTCGGTTTCAGTTTCCTGAAAGGTTGTTAATATTTCTGCTCAACAGCCAATGAAATTACATCCCTCCCTTCCGTGCTCCTGAGGCACCGTGTTGATTGGCTGGGATTGTTTATGGCTTTGGCCATGTTGTCATTGTTTTCAAAAAGCTCAGTTTTCGCCTGTCCACACAGCGACATAAGAGTTGCGTTTTCATCACGTAGGTGTTACTATAAGATGAGGTTAAAAGTATTCTGTAGAAAGTTTTAAAATAAGTCGATACTGTATACAAGAATATATTACATCAACTTTAAACATCCTGACAAATGATCTCCTGATGAAATGCTCTCATTGATTTCGCCTTCTAACTACTCAGATTGGGAGGAAAAACCCAGCAATTAGTTTTTCACAGCTTTTACAGAAACGATTGGGGAAAGTATGAGTGAAAATGGTGCCACAGACGCAACCACCAATTCTAACTACCCAGATTGGGGGGGGAATTCAAGCGGTTTGTTTTTCACAACTTTTAAAGATACAAATGGGGAAAGTATGAGTGGAAATTATGCTTTTAAAGAAACGAATGGGGAAAGTATGAGTGGAAACGGTGCCAAAGGATCAACGTGCTCGTGTTGTTTAACTGTTAGGCAGGGAGCTCACACACTGATCAAATATACACGTTACCTGTATTGTATATCACTTTGGATAAAAGCATCAGCTAAATAACTCCATTTGGTTGAGAACTTAAAAGGTCTACAGATTATAAGGTAAATGTGGTATTTCTGTCTAGTCCTCCACTCTGAAATGTACTCGAATATTTGTGAGAATTTTAATTTATTGTAAATAGTCCAATTCTTCTATTTATAATTTCACATTAATGAAAACTACAGGTCAACGTATGATGTCATCCATGCACTTACCATGGATATGCTTGCCAAACTCAGGATTCCCAGTCCTCCTAGGTACAAAATAAACTCAGGATTCCCAGTCCTCCTAGGTCAAAATAAACTCAGGATTCCCAGTCCTCCTAGGTCAAAATAAACTCAGGATTCCCAGTCCTCCTAGGTCAAAATAAACTCAGGATTCCCAGTCCTCCTAGGTACAAAATAAATCACCAAATCTATCCATACTGACTTCATCTCTGCTATTTATTCGTCTGATATTACAGAGGACAAAGAAAATATATGGCTTCAGAAATTATTTTCAATACTAATTATGATAAATTGGGACCTAATGTTTGAATGTTTTGAGTTCATGATTCTGTCCAGTAACTAAGGGAGTGCTGTATTTTGCTTGTTCAAAGTGATTTATGGACTGATTTACACACGATGAAAAATATCTTTAACCCTGATGCCAAGGCAGTGAGAGCAGATTGATTTTTTTTAGCCCTGACGTGCATACATGAGAAACTCCGTGTACCCACTCCATAGAGAGGCACTCACTGGACCCACGGAGGCAGACGGCAGAGTGACGACCACACACACACACACACACACACACACTAGATTAGGCATGCCCTCATCTCTACCATCACATTATACAAGCTCAGCCTCTAACACACATGCAACCAAAGTCAGTACCCCGAGTGCTCCATTCAGAAGCATCCCTCATGTCTGCCGTCCGGAGACCCCCCCCCCCCCCCCCCCCCCCATCCCCTTCTGTTGCATGTGTTATAGATTCAGGGAGCCATGGTGATTCTAATGCCTTTTTAATTCATTTGAATGGCGTGGAAGCCGGTGTGGCTGCAGGCCTTTAATTACCTGCCAGTGTGAACATCAGTCAGCCTAATGAGAGGAACTCCCTCCCTCTCTCTCCATCCAGCACCCGCTCCCACCCTAATTACCCAAACCTGGCCCACGCTGCCACAGGCGCCATGGGAGAAGTGGTACTGTACCTTGACGCAGCTTTGTGTGGCTTTAAAAATGGATGCTGATACGGCAGTGCATATACAGGAGGTCTGTTGACTCGTAATGTGTTCGTGTTTGGGAGGATATTGCTCCCGAGGATGACAAGAGGTACTTAATGCATAGGGGTTTAGTTTATGGGCAGACGCAAATTAGCAGCTGGTGCCTCATCGCATATGGTGAGCTGCTGATCATTTGTATGTTGCACAGTTGAATGTACACGCTCAATATTATTCACAATCACACATCATAGGTCTTGAATAATGATATGGATTGTGAAGGATGGTGTTGCCGTTGGCAGTTGTTGACTGAGGGGGAAAAAAAACCAACAAAAAAAAACTACCTCATCAACAGTTTATAGAATTCAGTCATGAATTGCAATCTGCACACTACATCTGTGAGTGTGTGGTATTACTCCATCATAGATGCACAGCTGTGTGTTACTCCGCATAACGCCCCATACGGCAACATTGAAACCAAGGATTTCAGGAAACATTTAGTCATATATATAGTATTTATTTACATATTTATTCCTATTTACAGACGTTTGAAAATGCACTTATCTGTACACAATTTATCAAGAACATTCCAGAGGCTTCCTTCCCATGAGACATGTCCAGAGTGGGGGGAGTTTGTGTGTGTCGTGATGGCAACCATCAAAAAAATATTAGAACAGTCCTCAGCAGATCAAGAACACAGTCTCATCACTTCCCCAGTCAGAAGGAGAGACAAGCCTTAATAAGAAGCAGGAGAGCTGGGTTGGGTGCTCTTGCGTCTATGAGAACCCTCATTTTCTGCACCCCCCGTACAAAACGTCAGGTCAATACTCAGTTCACTGCCAGGGAGAGAAAGTTCAAACTGAAAATGTTCTGCATATATTTCAAAGGTTTTTTTTAAATTATCTTTAAAGAAAAATAAATATCTGTGATGGTACTGTCCAGATGATGTTAGGCACAACTCAATAGGATCATGTAAAAAGTAGACATAAAAAAAGGATTTAAAAAGCTGATTCAAAGAATATAGATTTTTTTTACAAAGCAGAAGAAAATAGTCTTTCATCAAGTGCAGTTTCTATTCACAGAGAACTGGGAATTAGTTGTAGAACTGGCACACAATTTAAGAATCTGGCAACATGATGGGCGGGAGGGAGGGGTACAGTTTGAATACTGAAGAGATTAGATCTAACAAGAGCAGGAGATTCCCCTCACACCTACAGCCACAACTTCAAAAGCTTCATGCAACAAGTATGCTTTATTTAGTAAACTGGACTTCAAAAACAAATCCCCGGGGCGAACTGAAAATGGAAGCGTCAATGTATTTCAAGAATGTCTACTCCCCCCCACCCCCCCACCCGGATCCTGCAACGGAGTCTCCCCTGACTTCCCTCATTCAAACACAAGAAGCAGCCAGATTAAGGCAAATTCAAAGGTTGCTCCATGGTCTGAAATGTCCCCTGTGAGTGGAATGAATATGAATCTGGTATGATCATCGTGATCCTGTAAACCTTTGCATCCATACACATTCCATTCCACTTCAAGTCTGCAAGTCCATTGAGACTGGCTCCTGAGGTAGTCCAAGGTTAAAAGAAAAGTGTGTCATTCCTGTCATTCAGGAGATGAAGATTAGGGTGGATTCAGTTATCCCAATCAGGTAGAAGATTCATTTTTATTATTCATTTTGTTTTTAGTAAGGGTTGATTACTGCCTCAAACCAATTCTGCTGGAAGCAGACTAAGCTTTTTTGCGGTTCAGCAATCAATGCATTGTGGCTGGGAGCAAACGTGTCAGTTTTTGACTGGTGGGTCCTCAGAGGTTTCATCAGGGAGGGTGGGTTCGTCTGGGTTCGTCTGGTCAGGCTTGGCACTCCAGTGCTGGCCAATGTTCACTCCCTCCCACTCTCTTCTCTTTCTACTGCTGCATGTCAGTTCGTTTTTCCTAACGAGTCAGTCAGTCACTCTGCCTGGATCCTTGCATGAGAAATTTAACTACAGCAATTAATGTATCGTAGCATGTAAATCTCCTGTTGCCTGGAAATCTCAAGAGTGGAGGAGGACATGGTTTTATAAGGCATGAAAAAAAAAAGAAAAGAAAGAAAGAAAAAAAAAAACACTTTGCCAGTGTGCTTGTGATAGGACTCCATTTTGACATCATCACGGATGTTAAATGAGCCGGTAATTAAGACGGTTAACGCTGGAGTGTGAACACAGGAACAGGAGGGGCATGAGGAGTAAGGTCAATCTAGAGCACAGAACCCACACCTTTAATCTCAAACATGATTGGCTGGGGCCAGGGGGGAGGGCGGAGGGCCATCGGAGTCATCAGTGTTTGTGCAGAGGGGCGTGGCCACCCCTCATCTCTTGTAGTGGTTGGGCGCGTCGGCGAAGGCAAACTTTAACCGGTAGGCCTCGGCTAAGAGAACGCTCACTTCCTCGTTGCCCCAGTGCATGGTGGGTAGGTTCTGCAGCAGGATCATGAGGCCCTGTGAAAGAGAAAGAGGGATGCGGTGAGAAAAAAACAGCGGTGCATAAGAAGGGAGTGTGACCGAGCCGATAACATAGTGGGAGAGAGAGAGAGAGAGAGAGAGAGAGAGAGAGAGAGAGAGAGAGATTGTTGCCAGGAGCAACGGCGTGTTTGCCTGACACGAGCCAGACTCAGCCAGGAGGACTGTTCTACGCTGCCTGGAGCAGAGAGACACAGCAGACCTGCACCTCTTGGAGAAATCATTTAAACTTTCAAATCAGCTTGCTGTTGCTCCCCCCAATCCGGCCTCTCTGACCAGAGCAGACACGCTGTCAATCTATCAGTATATCTGCGCGCCGTGCCACATCGCGGCGACCCCGGCGGCACTCTCTCCCCGCTCTTAAGTATAGAGAGCGGACTCTAATTTACTCACGCCGGCGCGGGCCAGCCGCCAGCCCCAGCAGCAGCCCTGGGAGTCAATCACTGCATTAGAGGGGCTTAGTGTGGAGCCGCAGCCTCAATCTCCCAGCCTAATTCACCCAATCCACAGCCCCTGATAAAAGGTGAACCCTTCTGGTTAGCGCTCCATCAGACGCCAGGGCGCACTTTCACAGCCAAAGAAAAGGAGGGAAACTGACACGACGGAGTCTCCGCAACACACACACACACTCACACACACACAGTCTGCCAATCAGAGTTAACACTCCACCTAACAATCCAATTCAGCCTGAAACAGACACAGCACACAGACCGAGAAGAAGTTGAGGTTCGCTTTAAGCCGAAACATTTCAACTCCATTCAACAATACCACATAGACTAATAAATCACGGTAAAAGGGATCTCCATCCTCTTCTTTTTTTTTTTTTTCCCCCAGAGGGTCCCTCATCAATTAGGTGTATCTTAAGTCTTCATCTCTCACCAATTTCAACAGTCTATTTAATAAGACGCAACGTGAGGCAATCTACTGAACATTTCTTGGGTGTCCAGGTATCACAATTTCTATTTTCATTCTATGCATCCTCTCTTTATTATTCCAATGCACCGTAAAGCAGCAGTAAGGACTCTACGACTAGCCATCTCAAAGGCATGCAAACATCTGGCAAACACCAACATCAGCACAGTTGGCAGGGATAAAGGCTTGGGAATGACCATATACCATCAAATTAAATTTTAATAATACCAAAACCTGTTGCCTATAAAAACATACCAAAAAGTGGTCAATTCCTTCATCATGTTGCTTTAAAGGTCTTGAAACAAAGAAGTGAGTTTTGTGGAATATTGTCTTGTCACTGTTCCTTTAAAAATACATCCATATTGTTGATCGTTTAAAATGAAAACTGGACCTCTAAAAGCCTTTCATCATAACATCACATTTCACAAGATGTCAGCCTTTTTCCAAGATGGCTACAACAAAATACAGTCATACATCCATGCAATTTAACATCAGAGATAAATGGATTGTCGGGAACTTCAGAGAATTTGTTTGCCTAACAAAGAATGATTAATCATAATCACAATAATAATAAAAAAAACATTTCTCTTTTTCACCATTATTAAAATCTAGTTTGTCCATTAAGTCACCAATTGTTTTCAATTGGTCCAAACTGGTGGACTGCACTTAATCAAAGCAGCTAACAACAATTATGATAATCTAAACTGAGACCTAATTAGGGTGTTTGTCAAACCTAATGACCCTGTGTAACTGCCAAAATTAATAATCAGCATCATTTTCCTTTCTGAACAGCACATGATATTCTTCTCTCATTAATCCACCAATGTCATGATATGACCTCAAGTCCCTCTATATAGTTGAGTCATCTAGCCATGAAAAAGCTAATGAAGTCTAATGAGCTCGCACATATGCGGTATAATAAACCAACTCGCTATGCATTAGTCAAACTCAATGTACACAAGACACAGACAAGAAAGAGACCGAAGGCAGACGCCGCTATGAGGTCTCAAGAGGCTAATGAGTATAATGGTAGACTTCAGGTCTATCCACATGGTCTACCTAGCAGTGAGGTCTAAAGAAGCTAATGGGTATAATGGTAGGCTTCAGGTCTATCCACATGGTCTACCTAGCAGTGAGATCTAAAGAAGCTAATGAGTATAATGGTAGGCTTCAGGTCCATCCACATGGTGCACCTCGACCACCTACTGTGATGAAGAATCAAGA
This sequence comes from Clupea harengus, assembly GCF_900700415.2. Lineage (NCBI taxonomy): Eukaryota > Metazoa > Chordata > Actinopteri > Clupeiformes > Clupeidae > Clupea > Clupea harengus. The sequence goes on along the minus strand of NC_045167.1, from coordinate 2,229,428 downwards.
TACCACAATGTGTGTTCGCACCGAGACAAACAGAACTGCCGGGGACCGGAACCCAACCAAGCAAGTAAAAGTGTGACTGTTTAAGGTCAATGACATTTCGATGTTCAACGCTGGTTGACTGGGCACTAACCCTCCCATCAACCACCAACAGGCTGTTTGTTAGTGAGGAGAAGGGCAGTGGAGGCACACACCACTCCTCCTCCTCCTCAGCTCCTCAGAGAGACGACTGCCTCCTGGCTCCCACTGCTGCTGCTGCTAGTGCTGTTGTTAATGCTGCTGCTGCTGGGCTTTAATACGCCAGAGCAGAGTTTAATCAAGCCGCGCTGAGGAAGTCAACCCTGTCCGTAATTACCACGGAGCATCCAAATACACAAAGGAGGAAATAATAAGCAGGCATTAGCAAAGCCACCGTGTCCTTGGGCTGCTCGGGTCCACATCAGCCCGCGGGGCACAGAACTCATGAAGTGGGGGGGGTCCTCTCACAGACAGGGAGGCAGGCTTGCTTGCTTGCTTATGGCTTTGCCACGCATGTTCCTGCAACAACACCAAATGACTCTGAAGCAACTGTGCCCCAGGAGGCTTTATCTGTTTGCTCGCCTGTGTAGGTTTGTTTGTTTGTTTGTTTGTTTATCTTGTGCGGCGTGATTGAATTGTGAAATGAAGGGGGCCCCCTCTCTCCGATTGGCCGTGCCCGCAGTGCTCCGAGCAGATAACGACCGGCGCGTGTGGCTTCATCATTTTACGGGTGGCGCGAGCTGTGCTAATGCAGACACGCTCCGACTGGAAAAACAGCCCGGGTTACAATGACAACCCTCTAAATGATGGCCACTGGCACACAGCTCTGCCAGGGACGAGACTGTTCCCCCCCCCCCCCCCCCCTCTCTGTTTTTGGGGAGGGCGGGGAGCTGTGGAGTGAGGAGTACCCGAGGTGTTTTGAGGTGTGTGATGGACTGGACACTGCAGAAGACTAACAGACTCACCCCCTCCCTCCCCCGTCTCTCGTCGTCTCCTCCTCTCTGAGCACCCGGAGTTGGTGCGGATCGATCAAAAGTACCCGCCAGCTCAGCTCAGCTCAGCTCAGCTCCCTCGATCAAAACACCTACGGATTCCCTGCGTCTCAAGCACCCGTGCGGCCACAACAAGGAAGGGGCCCTGATTGATCTCCCAACGACTTTTCTAAACGGCTTTGTTTATCAAAGCTCCGGTAAGATAGAGCAGTATTAGTGCGCTCCGAGCACCAGGGGGTCTGGGCATAGGCGGTGGCTGTAATTACTTCCAGGATATTAATTCTTCTTTTCATTTCTTTATTTATTTCCCTGTTGCTTTTCTCTTTGTATGTATGCCATTTCATGGACTAGACTCCCAGCCCACCGGAGCCACTCCATTACTGCACTGTATTAAAAGCACAAGTACGGGGGGGGGGCTGCTCCTCATTCAGGGGAGGCTCGGCTGACGGATAATCAATCAGGTTGGAAGCGTTAAATGAGGCTCTCTATTCAGCGCCCAAGTTTGGACAAAATTACAAGTTTTCTGATAAATGGGACGGGCTCTCGATTAATCAAGGGGAGTTTACTCCGGCTCATCTTTCAATGCACCACCCTTAATAGAGTCAACACTATAACTCAGTGAGGGCCATTGGTGAACGACAAGAGTAACACTGCAGGACCGAGGCCCAGTGTGATGAGCAGGACGTCTGAATGAGAGATGCACGCCTTAGCTAGCACTTAGCACTTAGCAACTGGCACCTTTTGGTGATGCATATTATATTGAGCCTTTTCACAAAAAAAACCTTTGAAGATCTCTCTGAAAGATTAGACATAGTTTTCTATCTAGGAATAACAGAGTGATGTTGAATTTTTCTCTTCCTAAGAACAGAATCAAAGTAAACTAAGCCCACGGAACACATCTCCATGCATCCCTTCTGATATTCTCTTTCACTGAAGCCATGTTATAGGATCTGACAATCCCTTAACCGAGATGTCCCCCTGACTCCTTACTCCAAAGAGAGCAAGCGCTGTGTCTCGTGGTGGTGACTAAACACAGAATGTGTAAATTAAATAAACATAGAAAAGCCCGTTTTCCTTCTCCTCTTCTTCATCTTCTTCTTGTTGTGTGAGTACATTTACATTTACATTTACATTACATTTAGTCATTTAGCAGACGCTTTTGTCCAAAGCGACGTACAAGGGAGAGAACAGTCAAGCTAAGAGCAATAAAAAAGCATGGTGTAACAATAAATACTACTTTACATGAGAATTAGAAAAACAACAACCTAGAAAAGAGGAAAAAGAAGTGCAGGAATGTAACTGCTGAAGTGCAAGTTAAGCGCTAGTCAGGTGCCAGTTAGGAGGGGAGGTGCACTCTGAAGAGTTGGGTCTTCAAAAGCTTCTTGAAGGTAGAGAGGGACGCCCCTGCTCTGGTAGTACTAGGCAGTTCGTTCCACCAACGTGGAACTATAAATGAAAATAGTCTGGATTGCCGTGCTTGCACGGACGGCAGTGCCAAACGACGCTCACTAGACGAGCGCAGCGTCCTGGGTGTAACATTTGCCCTTACAAGAGCATTTAGGTAGGTGGGAGCAGAACCAGTAAGCACTCTGTAGGCAAGCATAAGTGACTTGAACTTAATGCGAGCAGCTACTGGCAGCCAGTGGAGCTCGATGAGTAGCGGGGTGACGTGTGCCCTTTTCGGTTGGTTGAACACCAGACGCGCCGCCGCGTTCTGGATCATCTGTAGTGGTTTCACCACGCAAGCCGGCAGGCCCGTTAGGAGGGCGTTGCAGTAGTCAAGGCGGGAGCTCACCAAGGTTTGCACCAGCAGCTGGGTGGCATACTGGGTTAGGTACGGCCTGATTTTGCGGATGTTGTATAGCGCAAAGCGGCACGACCTGGAGACAGAGGCGATGTGGGCCGTGAAGGTCAGTTGGTCATCAATAATGACCCCGAGGTTTCTTGCTGTTTTGGATGGAGCAAGAGATAAAGAGTCAGTATTGATCTTGATGTTGTGGTGGATGACCTGTTTGGCTGGGAAGACCATCAGTTCCGTTTTGGCCAGGTTCAGCTGAAGGTGGTGATTTTTCATCCATGTGGATATATCAGCGAGACAGTCCGAAATCCGCGTCGAGACCGTGGTGTCCTCAGGAGGGAAAGACAGAAACAGTTGAGTATCATCGGCATAACAGTGGTAGGAAAAACCATGCGAGCGGATGATAGGGCCCAACGAGGTGGTGTAAATGGCAAAGAGAAGTGGTCCCATCACCGAGCCTTGGGGCACCCCAGTGGTGAGGCGGTGAGGTACAGACAGATGACCTTGCCATGACACGTTGAACGAGCGCCCAGTGAGGTAGGATTCAAACCAGGAGTGCGCATTGCCAGAAATGCCCATACTTGACAGTATGGACAGAAGGATGCGGTGGTTGACTGTATCAAACGCAGCTGATAAGTCAAGCAGGACGAGAGCCGAGGATTGAGCTGCTGCTCTAGCTGTTTTTAAGGCCTCCATTACAGACAACAGGGCTGTTTCGGTGGAGTGACCGCTTTTGAAGCCAGACTGGTTCGGATCGAGGAGATTGTTCTTTGACAGGAACTCGGTGACCTGTTTGGAAGCTGCCCTCTCAATGGTTTTAGATAGGAGCGTGAGAAGTGAGACCGGTCGATAGTTTTCCACCTGAGTGGGATCGAGAGACGGCTTCTTGAGCAGCGGCGTTACCCGAGCCACTTTGAAAAGAGAAGGAAATGTTCCAGAATTAAATGAAGCATTAATCACCTGTGTTATTGCCGGTAAGACGGCAGGCGATATGGCTTGAAGGATGTTGGATGGGATGGGGTCCAGCGGGCATGTAGTTGGACGGCTACCTGTTAGGATTTTGGAGACCTCACTCTCGCTGAGAGGGATGAAAGAAGGAAAAGATGAGCTATTGACGGTTGCGCCCTTAGGGGAGGGGGACAGTTGGTCGAACTGTTGCCCGATGGCTGCCACTTTCTCTGTGAAAAAGGAAGCAAAGTTATCAGCAGTGAGGTTAGTAGCTGGGGGGGGAGGAGGAGGGTAGAGCAGAGTTTTGAAGGTGGAGAATAGTTTCCGAGCGTCAGTTGCACCGTTGATTTTGTCATTGAAAAAAGTCTTCTTAGCAGCAGTGATGCTGGATGAGAAGGAGGCCAGCAGTGTCTGGTAGCTTGCAAGATCGTCCAGCGCGGCAGATTTGTGCCACTTTCTCTCAGCCGCTCTGAGATTGGAGCGCTGCGTTCGGAGGGTATCACTCAGCCACGAATGAGACTGGGTAGATCGAGCAGGTCTGGTGGAAAGTGGACACAAGCTGTCCAAGCATGAGCTCAGAGTGGAGCAGAGAGCTTCGGTGGCATCATTGACACCTAGTGAGGAGAAAGTGGATAAAGGTGGAAGAGCAGAAGAAACCAGAGAGGAAAAGTGGGTGGGAGAGAGGTTGCGGAGGTTGCGCCGGAACGAGACCATCGGAGGGGGGACAGAGGGTTGCTCAATGAGCCGAACATCGAAGCGAATGAAGAAGTGGTCCGAGCAATGCAGAGGGGTTACCGTTAGGTTGTCCGTGGTGCAGTTCCGAGCAAGGATGAGGTCAAGCTCTTTTCCTGCTTTGTGAGTTGGAGGAGTGGGGACCTGTTGTAGGTCGAACGAGTGAACCAGGGTTCGAAAGTCAGCTGAGTTGGGATTGTCTAGGTGGATGTTCATGTCGCCAAGGATGAGTGTTGGACACTCCTGCTCAGGGATGGATGACAGCAGGGTGTCCAGCTCATGGACGAAATCACCCTGCTGTCCTGGTGGACGGTAGATAACAATCACATAAGTTTTAACAGGAGCAGTTACCATAATTGCATGATATTCAAAGGAGGCATACCTGTTTGAGGGCAGCAGTGGAGTGAATTTCCAGTTGTCTGAAATCAGCAGCCCCGTCCCACCTCCACGACCAGATGGCCGGGGAGTATGGGAGAAGGCATAGTTGGTGGAGAGTGCTGCCGGGGTAGCATTGTCTTCAGGTGTGATCCATGTCTCCGTGAGAGCTAAGAGCCCTAGGGAGAGGTGGTTGGCATAACCTGAGATGAAATCAGCTTTCTTGACTGCAGACTGACAGTTCCACAGGCCAACAGAGAAAGAGGTTACAGTGGATGAGGTTTGTTGAAGTGAGCGGAGGTTACCCAGGTTGCGCTGCCGTCTGCTGCGCTGTGATCTTTTTTGGCAACCAGTGACAACAGAGATGCTACTGTGACACATGGCTATGGCAGAGTCAAAATGAAAAAGTTTACCTTGAGTACGTGTGTGTGGTCTGGCCCTTGCTCTATAAACACATAAACACACACAAGTGACTCATTTCAAATAAAGCCTCCTTTCAGTGCTTCTGGGTAAACAAGTCTCATTATGCCTTTTTTCAAGTTGAAAAACAAACAGAATCCACTGGCTGCATTCGAGTGACTAGGAGGGAGTGCATTAGCCCCGAGAAAAAAGCCCCAGCACAAGGCCTCCCTCCTCCGCCTCTCTCTCTTGTTCCAACAACAAATTAAGAATCTGTTGGCTCTAAGTTATTCACAAAGACAGGAAATCCTTTTAGTTCAGCTGTTTAAGGCACCTGAGGTGGAGCAGGACTAAAACATTAGGAGCAGACAGCTGCTGTTTTCTAGTGTGGACGCAGAATGAATGGAAGAAGCATGGACTCTGGCTAATCTTCCCTGTGAGCCACGTCCTCAGGGCGACTCCACTCTTTGTTACTCTTACATTATTCTTCACTTCTTTTGAAAGATGGATTAACGCAAATGTGCCCGAAATGCAGCAATCCACGCCTGACTTAACAAAACCGATCAATATGCATCAAACTTACTCAGAAATGAGTATGCACTTATCAGCATGAGGATAATAAAGTCTGAAAAAGTCCTTCTTTTTCAATAAATCAGTAAAAGAAAATGGGCTGTATAAAGAATCCCAACAGGGCAATTAAGACACCTGTAGAAGCTAAATAAGTGGAAACCTTTCTGGAGCTGCTCAAACTGACACTTAACGTCAGTAGACCTTCTAGTCAGAGCAGAAGAGTTTTATGCTCAATTAAAATATATGCCTCATGGTGATATTAATATTTTTATATATAGGAATAACAATGTAAACACACAGGCAACACATACTTATTAATATTAATCTACATCTAAACCAAAATGTCAAACAAAAACAAAATAAAACAAAAGCTCTCCACTTTAACAAAACATTATTAAACATGATTCTTTCATGAACCTGAATCCCTGGCATAAGAAATCTCATTTAAATAAATGTCCGAATGTGAGAAAAAAAAAAAAAAACACGTCTGCCTGTGTGTTTGTGTATTTAGATTTTTGGCCATGACCCAGTGTGATAAGTGCTGACATTGTAAAGTCTGTCAGCAATCCCACATCTGTAATCTCTATTGCCTTGGTAGTAAGTCACATTTGATCAAAGCCCCTGCTGAGAGAATAGATGAAAATTAAATAGTATTTGTGTGTGTGTGTGTGTGTGTGTGTGTGTGTGTGTGTGTGTGTGTGTGTCCACATGTTTGAGGTGAATGAACAACAAAAACTAAATTATGACAGGAAGTGAAATCTTGTAAATTGGGGTTGCAATTACATCTGAGAGAGTGAAAGATCATAACATTGCAGGTTGACCAACAGAGAAACAGACACACAGACACACAACCCCACACACACACACACACACACACACACACACACACACACACACACACACACACACAGACACACAACCACACACACACACACACACACACACGCATACAATCCAATCTCTGTCAACTACAGATATAAAAATAACAGGCAAGCAGTGGAATCTCCCTTTGTGCACAACAAGCCAACATATGAAAAATGCAATCAGAGTCTAATAATATATAAGGGATAATGTATAGCCGCTGGTCATTCGTGAAAAATAAATCCCAACAGAATGAACAGGACTTCTATCGTCCTGAAGGGATTTACTTTTCAAGAATGACCTGTGGACTATACATTATCCTGCTTTCTATGCTGTTACTTGATAAAGTGAGAAAATATATTCCTCCAAAATCAATTTTTTTTTAATGATTTTGTTGCAGTTTCATGGCTTCCGCTGAGAAAAAAATTGCTTTTCAAGCAAATAGAACTTTAAAGTTTCAGGAGTTGCGTAGCAACATATTACTTGCTGACTTCAAGTTAGAATGAATTTCGGATATGAAAGATGTGAATCAGAAGCACAAAACCCGTTATCAGCGGTCATTATTCATTTTCAGCAGTCATTGTCAAGAAATATCGGACCTCTGAACGTTGGAATGATCCATTCTATTCAATGGAACTTTCTGCCACATTCTGAGGAGCCGTGTTCTAGTCCTCAGTAATGAGTGGAGAGAGAAGGTGTGACTCAAACACCGGAGCTTTGCAATAACACTTTCCAGTCGCAGGCTGCTAATGAGTGCCATGCTGACTCTGTTTTTAATTAGAGATCATGCTAATGTTAACACGTACGATGTTGGTAATAACCCCACAGAACTGCAGATTTTCAGTTCAGTGCAACTGCTGGGAGAGATACTGCACCTCAGAAACGTTCAACTACTGGTAGACATAGCGCACCTCAGAAACGTCCAACTGCTGGGAGAGATACTGCACCTCAGAAACGTTCAACTGCTGGGAGAGATAGCGCACCTCAGAAACGTTCAACTACTGGTAGACATAGCGCACCTCAGAAACGTCCAACTGCTGGGAGAGATACTGCACCTCAGAAACGTTCAACTACTGGTAGACATAGCGCACCTCAGAAACGTCCAACTGCTGGGAGAGATACTGCACCTCAGAAACGTTCAACTGCTGGGAGAGATAGCGCACCTCAGAAACATCCAGCTACTGAGAGAGATAGCGCACCTCAGAAATATTCAACTGCTGGGAGAGATAGCGAGCCTCAGAAACATCCAACTACTGGGAGAGATAGCGAGCCTCAGAAACATCCAACTGCTGGGAGAGATACTGCACCTCAGAAACATCCAGCTACTGAGAGAGATAGCGTACCTCAGAAACATTCAACTACTGAGAGAGATAGCGAGCCTCAGAAACATTCAACTACTGAGAGAGATAGTGTACCTCAGAAACATCCAGCTACTGAGAGAGATAGCGCACCTCAGAAACGTGCAACTACTAGGAGATAGCGCGCCTCAGAAACGTGCAACTACTAGGAGATACGAAGCATCAGAAACATGCACATAATGAACCAAAGGATGAAGATGGTTACTGAAACATGTTTGCAGGCAGTCTGCTCGCCTGCGCAGTGCATCTCCCTCCCTCCCCTTGTGTGTAGTCCCAACACTAAAAACCTGAAGGCACAGATTCACCAAGGAGACGCTGACCCATGAGCACAAGCCTGAGAGAGCATGGAGGCAGGTGAGAGAGGGCATGCGTGGAATTCTGCTTGTGTGTGTGATGCCACCCACCCATGTGCACTGTCTGTGTGTGTGTGTGTGTATAAGTCTGCATGAGTGTGTGTGTGGTGTGGTGTGGTGTGTGTGTGGGGTGTGTGTGTGTGTGTGTGTGTGTGTGTGTGTGTGTGTGTGTGTGTGTGTGGTGTGTGTGTGTGTGTGTGTGTATAACTCTGCATGAGAGTGTGTGTGTGTATAAGTCTGCATGAGTGTGTGTGTGTGTGTGTGTAAGTCTGCATGAGTGTGAGTGTGTGCATGAGTGTGCGTGTGTGTGTATAAGTCTGCATGAGTGTGTGTGTGTGTGTGTAAGTCTGCATGAGTGTGAGTGTGTGCATGAGTGTGCGTGTGTGTGTATAAGTCTGCATGAGTGTGTGAGTGTGTGCGTAAGTCTGCATGAGTGTGAGTGTGTGCATGAGTGTGCGTGTGTGTG
>NC_045167.1:2178061-2208061 GCF_900700415.2 Clupea harengus | reverse complement strand
AAATGTCCATATTTAGCCACAAGCTTCTTTGCAACAAAGGTCATTTATAGCACAAGGGTTGAGAGAGATAATCTTTCAGCACCTCCTCCTAAGGAGGATATCTTTCTAGGAGGCTGTGCCCGTCTGCCGAGGGCACCTTGTGCTCGTGTGTCAGGCCACGGTGCGGTCCGCCTGACCTCGCCCCAAACCACAGGAGGCCAGCGCTACATCACACCACCAGCAGCATGGTGCCACACCGCCATCACGTGCACATGGAAGTAGTGTTCACACACAGATGAACATACGCCACACCAGCCATCACGTGCACATGGAAGTAACGCTCAGACACAGATGAACATACGCCGCACCAGCCAACACGTGCACATGGAAGTAGCGCTCACACACAGATGAACATTCGCCGCCTCCAAATCTAGCGGCTACTATAAAGGCCTGCTCACAGCGGTCCTGCCGCTTTAAGGGGCTCTGGCGGAGAGAGTCTTGAGTGAGCAAGGCACTGGAGGAGACGCACAGAGCAGAGAGGAGCGGTGGCTGTTTTTATAGAGAGGTAGGGCAATGAAATATTGATGTTCCAGGCCACACGGCTGACCTCGGCCCTGCCTGCTGGGTATTGGCTTTCTGTGTCAGAAAACAGAGGGCAATCATTAGGGGGGCCCTGGGGACGGGTAAGGGGCCCAGGTCGGAGGTCCAGGAGCCTCCAGGGGACCCTCTCTGTGCGACAATGCCCTTCGGCGCAGCTCTATATCTGGATTGGCAGAGAATGAAAAGTGCATGAGGTCTTGCTGCCGTCCGACTTGAACGGTACAGAGGGGAAGGTAGGAAAGTCTGCCGAGACTCCGACACACATTTGAGCAGCGCTGAATAAAAACACGCATGCAATCACACTACCCAAGCAGGTCGCTGACCTGTGAACGGAATGCAAAATGTACCTCACTGAGATCTCATCATTCACAAGTGGGAGGAGGAGAGACAAAAAAAAAAAAAAAAAAAAACTCCAGCCCAGAGGAGCATCTCCTTCTACCTGACAGTAGGGACAGGTCCAGGGCTTACTGTAACAGAACTACACGAGGACAAGCACACACAGTGTGGAAGAGAAGACTGGGGGGGTGTGCTGGGGTTGAAGGAGCAATGACATGCCTGTCATTGCCTTAGCAATTGGTCCAGTCACACTATAGCTGCCTGGTGCCTTGGGCTTCTCCATTCCAGCTGGCTGCTGCTGCTGCTGCTGTATCTTCTCCAGAGAAGCCTGAGGAAATCACCATGCTCCTTAACAACCCCAAAACGTGCTAAAGCACATTCACACCGTGGCACTCGTTAACGCCATGCTCGGAAATGATCTGGACAGCCCCTTTTCTCAGACTCCGTGGAAGTTGTAACACATTGGGCCTGTGAGCGCCCAAAGCAACAGAGAGAGGGAGAAAAAAAAAAAAAAAAAAAAATGGCGAGGGAACCGAATCTCTAGGGACACCCTCGCACCACGGCTCTTACGGCTACTAGTTTGCACTATAATGAACAGTGCTGGTGAATTCAGCTGGCTGTTTGACCTCACAGCAGTCCTCCATATGTTACTCATAAAGTCCATTATCTCTGTGCTGGGACTCTGCTGGACAGATCAGCCATGCTTCCTTCCCCAGTACCCGTCGTCCCCCACTGTCAGCCCTCAAAGCTTCATTCACTGCCAACAGCAAGCAGCACACAAGGGCCCTTGCTGTGTCCAGTCCGCTCCAGGCTTCTCCTGCTGGAGCCTCTGCTATAGAATAGGGAAATGGAATAGTACCCACGCAACCGCACATAGAGACACTTTACACACACACACACACAACCGCACCAGTGTGAAGGTCTATTGACAAAAAACTGTTGTGAAACACGTATACGTGTCAGACCCGACGGGAAACGGTCATATTTGCATGCCTCACCCTGCCCGTCTCACAGCTTCGCTCCCTTTCATCCCGAGACAGCTCAATAATTTATTTGCACTATTGATGTGTGTGCGGGTGGAGGAGGGGGTGGAGGTGGTGGTCATTTGGCAAAGACAATCTCCGCCTCCCGGGGTACATGCAATGTCATGACACGGAGTCGGAAATCACAAAATTAATTCAGCCAACCTGTGTGCAGAGGTTAAGAGCCCGAGGACATCCTGCAGGCACTCCTGTAACTGATGCAATCCCCCTTGACAGGCCGGCCACACACCTACACAGCGGATGGACCGGACACGTGAGGTACAGCTACAGCTGCAAACGCAACTGGCCATTAGATGAGCAGCTAGGATGAAGTGAAATGATGCAGTACGTCTCGAACCTCCTCCACCTGTATTTTAGTGACTACTAATGATGTCATGGTCATCTTCACCATTGTACTACTAATGATGTCATAGTCATCTTCACCATTCTACTACTAATGATGTCATGATCATCTTCACCATGGTAATACTAATGATGTCATGGTCATCTTCACCATTGTACTTCTAATGATGTCATGATCATCTTCACCATGGTACTACTAATGATGTCATGGTCATCTTCCCCATGGTAATACTAATGATGTCATGGTCATCTTCACCATGGAAATACTAATGATGTCATGTCATCTTCACCATGGCAATACTAATGATGTCATGATCATCTTCCCCATGGTAATACTAATGATGTCATGGTCATCTTCACCATGGAAATACTAATGATGTCATGGTCATCTTCACCATGGAAATACTAATGATGTCATGGTCATCTTCACCATGGAAATACTAATGATGTCATGGTCATCTTCACCATGGTAATACTAATGATGTCATAGTCATCTTCACCATGGTACTGATGAGAGCCTTATGGCTGAATGCACTACGCTACTGAAAGACGTGTCATGAAGAACTCATACAGCATCCATGTGTCACGCCTAACTAACACACCTACTGACCCATGTGGTTGCACGGGGTCAAATGTATCACGCCTAACTAACACACCTACTGACCCATGTGGTTGCACGGGGTCAAATGTATCACGCCTAACTAACACACCTACTGACCCATGAGGTTGCACGGGGTCAAATGTATCACGCCTAACTAACACACCTACTGACCCATGAGGTTGCACGGGGTCAAATGTATCTATTTTAAAAGGCGTCCCCTCCCATCCCATCCTGACCAAAGCAACGGCCTATTCCCCACTGACGACGCCAAGATCATGTCTTCTTCAAAAGCTGCAAAAGATGCAAACATTCCTCCATTACGTGAATAAAATGACCTTAGAGGAATACTGCAGTCAGTCAGTGAGAAGCAGTGGGCAGTATCATGGTCATTCCTGAAGAACACTGGCACAGGTCAGACTAGCAGACTCGAATCCTCCTGCACCCCCCCGGTGCCTGAATCAAAGTCTCTGACCTAGCAAAGTGCTAAGACATTATCAGGACACGTTTACTAATTGGCTGCACTGTTGCGAGCAAAACCCATTAAAGTTTAGCTCACTGGGATGACTTTCACTCTTCACCAGGGCTGAAAAGACCCTGAACCTGAGTCTACTGCGGAGGGCCAGCATTTCATTTGCTGTACCTCCAAGCTGCACGGTCCAGTGGAGGAGCCTTTATCCTGTGTGCCAGGAGACAGCCTCCTACCACACCGTGTTTCAGACGGACGGTCTAGAAGGAAATTGCGCCCGCACCACCCTTGAAGCTGACTAAAGAGTGAAAAAGAAATAGGATAGTGTCAGAACCCGGGAGTCACAGAATGCAACCGATAATGAATTGTGAGAGAAATATTTACAAAGATTGAAGACCTGTAATTACAGACTCTTGTTATGTAAGCCTCCAAGCGCTCATTAGCTGCTCAGCTCTCGTCTACCATTCGCACCAACCAGGTCTGTGAGGTTTCCGGGTTTCCCCCTTTTGTTATTTTGGAGATTTGAAAGGTTGCTCTCAAAACGCCCCTATTACAAACTCACCGGTGGTTTTCATTTCAGGTTTGGTGTGCTGACCAAGAGAAAAAAATTGAAGATCACATAAATAGTATTTTTTTTCCTATATCATTGACCTTGTCTTTAAGCTACACTAATTAAAATTGATCCTGGATCAGCTAATTAAAAACCGGTTCCACTAGGCGTACAGCTTTCATAACCTTGGTAAACAGCTAAGTCAGCCAGTTGATTAAAAATTAAATGCTCTGACCAATGTCACAACATTACATTTGTCTTTTAAATGTTCATGCAAGCACTGTACTGGGGAGAAAAAAAAAAAAGACAGCATCCTAGATTCTACACATGGAATTCTATTGTACTCAAGAGTTCTACAGTTTAACGATGCCACAGCTCAGACCTGAAAGAGGATGGCGGGGCGTAGGGAGCCAGAGTGAACAGGGTAATGATAATGCACTTCAGCAGTGTATTTGTATGCAAAGCAACACAGATGCACTTCCTGAAGACTAAATGAAAGACCATGGAATTGAAGGCAATGGTTGTTGAATTTACATCTATTTAGTCACTCCTTACAGCTGTTAGCAAGACAAGCCATATAGGCCTAACCGCTTCATTTAATATCTAATCTAACGTCTTCATTATGCTAATAGAATGTAATGAGGGATACTGGCAATAAATTAGATATGGAATTAACCATTAAATGTGGCCATTCTTAAAAATATATACAACTTTGTACTTGTATTCATCTCAAATTTAAAAACAGATCCAGTTGGATCTCACGGTTCTGGCAGACATTTTGAACATGATGATGAGGCGTGACCAGTCACCACTCTATGTGAAGCACAATCCTCACGATGAGGCGTGACCAGTACCCACTCCACGTGAAGCACAATCCTCACGATGAGGCATGACCAGTACCCACTCCACGTGAAGCACAATCCTCACGATGAGGCATGACCAGTCACCACTCTATGTGAAGCACAATCCTCACGATGAGGCGTGACCAGTACCCACTCCACGTGAAGCACAATCCTCACGATGAGGCATGACCAGTACCCACTCCACGTGAAGCACAATCCTCACGATGAGGCATGACCAGTCACCACTCCACGTGAAGCACAATCCTCACGATGAGGCATGACCAGTACCCACTCCACGTGAAGCACAATCCTCACGATGAGGCATGACCAGTACCCACTCCACGTGAAGCACAATCCTCACGATGAGGCATGACCAGTACCCACTCCACGTGAAGCACAATCCTCACGATGAGGCGTGACCAGTAACCACTCCACGTGAAGCACAATCCTCACGATGAGGCGTGACCAGTCACCACTCCACGTGAAGCACAATCCTCACGATGAGGCATGACCAGTACCCACTCCACGTGAAGCACAATCCTCACGATGAGGCGTGACCAGTCACCACTCCACGTGAAGCACAATCACACAGGTATTTACATGGTAAATATGCACAGGCGCACACACACACACACACACACACACACACACACACACACACACACACACACACACACACACACACAGCAGATGGCTTTAGTGCAGACACAGCACAGGGAAGTACCACCTTGGGACTGGTAGCGTTCTCAGGTTAAACTCCTCTGTGAAACTGCGGTGAGAGACACTGCAGCTCTAATGAAGTCATTAGTAGGTAGGCTACACCTCCATCCCTCTGGCCCCGCGCGCTCTGCCTCCTCTTCGCTGAGAGCGACTTCACCGTCGCTTGTTGCATGGGATGCGCCACTGCGCCATTCCCGGGCCCATTAAGGGGCCTATTTGCTAGAGCAGTTAGCCCTTCCAAAAAAAAATGGCCATTCGCGTGTCGTCCGAACATCCGGTCAAACGTACCAGACAAGTCTAATTGCGTCTTGAGTTCTGATGGAGCGAGTTGCATTAGTGCCTCTGGCCAGCACCAGCACCAGGCAGAGGACCAACAGCTCCTTTTGGACATCTCAGACTAGAAGGAGGAGGGGCTTAATTGGTTCAATTAGAGCAGAAATTAAATACTCTGATGGAGAGGGACCCCCAGAGGAGAGGGCCATAACGACCATAATTGGTCAGTGCATCCATATTAGGAGTTTTTAATCAAGTTACTGAGGAGCGATCATACAGATTTGACAAATGAACAGCCACATACAGCCTGTATCCATTTTGAAGCCAGAAGCAGGCTTTATACAACAACAACAACCTTCCTATGAACCATATCAGACGCTTCTATGTTTAGCTTAGGAGCTCTCCACTCCACCCGAGGTTTCTGAAATCTACACCTGCCCCATTCTCAAATGTACTAATGGTACTTCACAAAAGCTTTTTACCTCTGTCTATTTTCAATTACAAAAGAGCACTGGCTGACGTTCAATAGACAGCTTTCAATCTTACCCATGTGAGGCACGGGACCAGTTTCAGCTACATGTATGCTACTCTCAGACCTCTTTGGTAAACCCTTAAACAAACAAGGAGAAGAGAGTGTTAAAAGCATGAACTACATAGCAGGAATGCATCCCATATATAACCATCTAGCAGGATATTCCTCTAGGAGATAGCCAGCTGCATGCTGTTTTCAGAGGCTGCATGAAATATTCATCCATGAAACTCGGGGCTAATTCTGGCCATCAGGATCTTTAAGGTGAGCTACTATGACACAGATTGTCATTGTGGGCAGGGGAAGGGTGCGAGAGCCAGCAGTCATTTTCACTCAATTTGGCTATGCATTAAATATTCATGGGATGAATTTCATTCTATTTCTGGCCCCTGTTCTGTTGAGGAATACGCAGCCAAGTAAAAAAAAAAAAAAAAGGTGAGCTTAGCTCAGCCTACCGACATCGAGCAAAGGCAAACTTTAGATCTGTTGGGGGAATCGGTGAAGAAAATGAAGTGTTTTGCTGCGCCTCCACACAGTGACACGAGCCTCATGAGCCAAGGTGTTCGGAAGATAAGAGGATATAACTTTATTTGTCCCGTAGAGATATTGGTCTTGAACACTGGTGGTCTGTGCAATAGAGGCTCAAGGCAATGCAATATAGACAAGTGCCTGTAGGTCTCCATGGTGATAAGAGAAGCCCATGCTCCTATCTGATAGGGTACCACCGATGATGGTGTGCTCTCAATGCTCCTTCATAGACAAGGCTGCAAGGAGCTCAAAATGTTGTTTTTTTTTTGTCTGGACATGACAGGGTCTGTGGTTTTTGCAGGAGAGACAGATGGAAGGAGGAGTTGGTCCCAGAGGACAAGTTGTTGGCGTTGATGTTCTACGCTCCAGAACAGGCCGAGTAACTCAAGCGCAGTCGTTAGCACAAAAGGTCAACCTCTCCAGGTTTAATTTCCCCATCTCTGTTCCCTGCAGGGTGAGCAGCTGATTTAAGCTTCTCCATGCTGCTCCCCCCTCCCCATCTTCACAGCCA
Organism: Clupea harengus; assembly: GCF_900700415.2. Lineage (NCBI taxonomy): Eukaryota > Metazoa > Chordata > Actinopteri > Clupeiformes > Clupeidae > Clupea > Clupea harengus. The sequence goes on along the minus strand of NC_045167.1, from coordinate 2,200,741 downwards.
GCTAGGAGAGAGAGAGAGAGAGAGAGAGAGAGAGAGAGAGAGAGAGAGAGAGAGAGAGAGAGAGAGGCTCTCTCAGCTCAAGACCTCCTCTAAGCACTTAACTGCTAGCGGGGCCTGAGAGGGTCCTCCTGAAGATAATCATTAGGCTTTTTGAAATGAATGATTTAAATGGGATGTATCTGCGAGTATTCACTTTGCAAAATATGCAAAAGGCGAGAGATGAAATGCGCTGGTGGAGCGGCGATGACGCCTCCACAACGTTCACCATTTCAGTCGCCACATCTTGACACAATCCTCACCCCTAAAAGCTGAAACGCTAGCCTGTGCTGTACACACGGCTCCACACACACACTGAGAGCACGCAGCCTCTCTCTTACGTCCCTTCTTGCTGCAGACTCTCCACAGTCTCATCTGTGAACACCTAGAATAGAAGCTCTTTGAAAAGACACAAGGGATATAGAATTATATATCCTTACCTAAATCCCACACTCACAGCAATTAAGAGAAGTGATCACTTAATACACTTTAATGTGTATAATCCATCATTTTTTTTGCAGACAATCAATAGTGCATAGTAAGTAATATCCGTGCACTATTGACTTATACCTCACCTAACAAGTGAGAGCACTCTCGCTGGCAGAGCACAACAAAGAGTACACACGTCAACACGCATCACAATCAATGACAAGGAAGCCCTCATTCTGCCCCCAACTCCACACAAAGCCAACACGCACCGGTCACATGTAGACACAAAAGCCAACACGCACCGGTCACATGTAGACACAAAAGCCAACACGCACCGGTCACATGTAGACACAAAAGCCAACACGCACCGGTCACATGTAGACACAAAAGCCAACACGCACCGGTCACATGTAGACACAAAAGCCAACGCGCACCGGTCACATGTAGACACAAAAGCCAACGCGCACCGGTCACATGTAGACACAAAAGCCAACACGCACCGGTCACATGTAGACACAAAAGCCAACACGCACCGGTCACACGTAGACACAAAAGCCAACACGCACCGGTCACACGTAGACACAAAAGCCAACACGCACCGGTCACACGTAGACACAAAAGCCAACACGCACCGGTCACACGTAGACACAAAAGCCAACACGCACCGGTCACATGTAGACACAAAGCCAACACGCACCGGTCACATGTAGACACAAAAGCCAACACGCACCGGTCACATGTAGACACAAAAGCCAACACGCACCGGTCACATGTAGACACAAAAGCCAACACGCACCGGTCACACGTAGACACAAAAGCCAACACGCACCGGTCACACGTAGACACAAAAGCCAACACGCACCGGTCACATGTAGACACAAAGCCAACACGCACCGGTCACATGTAGACACAAAAGCCAACACGCACCGGTCACATGTAGACACAAAGCCAACACGCACCGGTCACATGTAGACACAAAAGCCAACACGCACCGGTCACATGTAGACACAAAAGCCAACACGCACCGGTCACATGTAGACACAAAAGCCAACACGCACCGGTCACATGTAGACACAAAAGCCAACACGCACCGGTCACATGTAGACACAAAAGCCAACACGCACCGGTCACATGTAGACACAAAAGCCAACACGCACCGGTCACATGTACCGTAATTTCCGGACTATTGAGCGCACCTGAATATAAGCCTCACGCACTAAATTTTTTAAAAATAATTATTTTTAACATAAATAAGCCGCACTTGTCTATAAGCCGCAGGTGCCTACCGCAACATTGAAACAAATTAACTTTACACAGGCTAAAATGAATATCAAAACTAATACAATAGTTAGTTTTGCCAGTTAGATAAGTGCACTGTTGCTTTAAGAGCGCACAGTCGCAAGAGTCAATCAGAAGCTAGAACGTTAGATTGAAGACAGACGCTAGTTTGAAACCAGTGAGCTAAAGAACTTGAAGACTGGATTTGTATTGTTGTAAACTTTTATTTTATTTTCTAAAGTGTTTTGAGTTGTGTTCTGTCTACGCTGGTAGACTGTGGTTATTTTGACATTAGTTAAGTTATTGAGAGATACTGAGAAATCGCGTGGAGCTAAGCATCCATGCGGCTGCATCCATGCTAGCATCCTAGCTCCACAAAGCCACCGTAAACACAAAGCCACCGTATACAGTCACAGGTATCATAATCCATAAATTAGCCGCATCGTTGTTTAAGCCGCGAGGTTCAAAGCGTGGGAAAAAAGTAGCGGCTTATAGTCCGGAAAATACGGTAGACACAAAAGCCAACACGCACCGGTCACATGTAGACACAAAAGCCAACACGCACTGGCTGTAGAAACAAAGCCATTATTGGTCTTTATTGGTAGCACAGGTTCTGTGCACTGTGCCCTCCACTTAAAGCCCTTCAGTGACATGCCTTCATGAGTTCTGTAGATGTGTCCTGGTGCACATGTGATCAACATGGACACACATTCACTCAAGCGGTCCTCTGAGGCTTGATGCAGTGCACCAGAATGGTCCCTAAAGAGTCCACTTGTCTCATTAACTGACATGTGTAGAATATACTATATATATTTACTCCCTCTCTAAAACACTGACATGTATAGAATATACCATATATATATTTACTCCCTCTCTAAAACACTGACATGTATAGAATATACTATATATATTTATTCCCTCTCTAAAACACTGACATGTGTAGAATATACTATATATATTTACTCCCTCTCTAAAACACTGACATGTGTAGAATATACTATATATATTTATTCCCTCTCTAAAACACTGACATGTATAGAATATACTATATATATTTACTCCCTCTCTAAAACACTGACATGTGTAGAATATACTATATATATTTACTCCCTCTCTAAAACACTGAAATGTATAGAATATACTTTATTCTACAGAGCTACCAAGCAGTAGGCTGTAATCCCACACATGAACTTTCACAGAACAACAGGAAATACATGCACAGCACTGAAAATAAGCCAGGGAACATATATATATATAGAAGTAACGCCCACCCATTAGACTGTCAGTACCTTCTAGGAAAAATCTGGTGTAGGGTCTCCTCCAGGAATATAGGAAACTAGCTAGTATGTACGACATACATTACATACATTCAATATCTACAGACAAAAAAACAATAAAGATTACAAGAACCGCTAAGCACTTGAGCTGGGTACCGTGTTACCAATGCCGTTTGTCATGTCTGAAAGGTCAACTGAGTGAATGGCGGCAGTTACAGCTCTGCTTACTTAACCCTTACACTGATGTGGAAGCGGTCACAATAAAAGCAACTGTCTTCCCATGGGAGACAGACTCCTAATACACTGCTTCAGTTGCAGCAGATATCTAACTGAATATTGCATCCCATTGTAGCAGACCCATAATACAAGAATGTGGTCTCGGACGAAACTCTGTTTTTTTAGTCGGCTCAGAGAGCGGCAAGATTGTCACTTAAGAGAAGCATGATTATTAGGCGAGAGAGTTGGGGGGGGGGGGGGGGGGAATGCATTAGGAGATGACACACAGCAGAGAGTTTGGAGGTGTAATTGTAGAGCCGAGCCTGTGGTGGACTCATCCCTCTGGGGGTGACAGGCTGATAAAGAGCCCTGGAGGAGAGGAGAGGAGAGGAGTGTGTGTGTGTGGAGGCAGGTATTTAAGAGACGGGTGTGAAGGGAGAGAGAGGAGCCAGAGGAGGACTGATAAGCACCGGTGGCAGAGGCTCTCGCCCATCCTTAAAAGCCGCGTGGTGAAATCACTTCCAGTCATCATTTACTTACACAAAAAGTGCGTATGGATGTAGCGGTTGGAGGGTTTCAAATGTCAATTTCGTCATTGCCAAACCTCGCCTTTGTAAAGCGCCGTTTCCATGGGAAATATTTTCCTCCTGTTTTGCTAAGTTCTGTTGCTAAGTTCTGCACTCGAGCAGTTAATGGACGGATAATGTACTGAGAACTGTCTTGAGAATCTTTTAATCTGAATCTAATGGCCACATTAGAAAGCTGTCATATCACAGCGTGCATGTCAGAATGTGGTGAAGCTGTTATATATCTATGTGTGTGTGTGTATGTGTGTGTGTATTTGAGCACAGACAGAGAGAGAGGAAGAAAGAAAGAAAGAGAAAGAGAGAGAGAGAAAAAAAAGAGAAAGGGAGAGAGAGAGAGAGAGATAAAAAGAGAAAGAGAGAGAGAGAAAGAGATAAAAAGAGAAAGAGAGAGAGAGAGAGAGAGAGAGAGATAAAAAGAGAAAGGGAGAGAGAGAGGGAGAGAGAGAGATAAAAAGAGAAAGAGAGAGAGAGAGATAAAAAGAGAAAGGGAGAGAGAGAGGGAGAGAGAGAGAGAGAGAGAGAGAGAGATAAAGAGAAAGAGAAACACACACTCACACAGAGAGCTTGGAAGAGTAAGTGTACCTGGTAGGTGTCCCAGAGTCGGATGGTGCAGCGCAGGGGTAGCTCCCTCATCAACAGGTTGTTCATCCAGCGGAAGGCAAACTGCAGGTACTCCACTTCATACTGCCGCAGGTGGATGTGCACCGTGTCTGTAGGAGAGCACAGGGGGGGCCACACCAATCAATAACCACAGCCAGATAAAGATCCACTCCACAAAAGGCCACTTGCACACCCCCCCCCCCCCCACACACACACACACACACACACACCTGCTGACAGGGACAACAGAGCTGCACAATCGGCACATCGCCACACACACTCACGCACTGGCACCACAACCTCAGTCACATCACGGGGCTGTCATTTCACACAATGTAATTACAAAGCTTTCACAGGCCACTTCTATAAAGGCATTGTATTTTTGAGGGGGGGAAAAAAAAAAGAGAAAAGGAATTATTTATAGAGAAGGTCTTAATCAGTGTAGACATGTTGTTGAATGCCTGGCTTTCATCTAATATGTGACACGGATGAATTAATAGCGCTGCCAAGATGCAGCCATCTTCATTTCATTGAAGGGACCCGTGCTGCACACCCATCACACACTTGACATGTTGATCATGAGTCATGACACACACACACACACACACACACACACCAGATGTGTGTATACTCACACATACCAAAGTGTGTACTGAAGCGACACACACACACACACACACACACACACTTAAGTGTCATCCAGTGTGATCCAACAGGAAGACGTCTGCAGATGTGTAGGGCAGATTTTCCACAAGGGTGAGGCTCACACCCGTCTCCACACCTTCACTCTCGCATAGAGACGCATCATCATAAGACTTATTATACGTAAACAACTTATGCTCATTAACAGTGCATAAATCAAATCAGGCTAAATATTTACAGTGGAGCGACGAATTTTCAAAAGAAAAAAAAAGACAGGGAGTGAGCAACACACTAAATAAAAACTGTGAAAATCACCAAAAATATTTCACAGCTCAACTCAACCCGAGCGACGAGACCACCACCACAGTATTCATCAGCCAGGCGGCAGCGGCAGCGGCGGCACTGCCACCATCATTAGGGCCGTGCGGTTCACGTCGGGATGAGCGGGGTGCAGAAAGCAGGGTCTGCAGGGGGGGGGGGGGGGGGGGGGAGGTCAGCTGACATGGCACAGCAGAGGCGCAGAGCCCTGGTAGAGAGGGGTGGGGTGCGGGGTGCGGGGTGCGGGGTGCGGGGTGCGGGGTGCGGGGTGCGGGGTGCGGGAGGACAGGCCAGGGTCAGGGAGCAGCACAAGACAAGTGAGCTGCCCGCCATGTTTCTGCTGACCACGCTACTTCCCACGGACTCCTGCTCTCTCCCCCATCCATCCCATAATTGCATCTGTGCTGACCCTCTTGCTTTTCTCATCAGCGGCCATATCCAGGTCACCGGCCCACGCAGGTCCCATACGGTGCCCATACACTCCAAACAGAGCCTCTTCCTTAACTATACGAACACACTCTCAGAACTTAATGCACTCTAATCTGAGTGGTAAGAACAGCCAAACTGTCCTTTTGTTGACGGCAGGGCGGCTATAGTCACCAATATATGACTAAATAAGTCCTGTTGTATTAGAATAGGCTGCATACCGTAATTTCCTGATTATTTACCACGGTTTGTACATTGATTTTGTAAAAATGTCTCACAGTCGGGTGCGGCCTATAGATTGGGAATGCATTTGATCCACCTGGTAGTTAGTAAGTTAGTCAATATGAAGCTGCACAGGCACCCAGAGGGTTTCTACCTGTCGTTACTTTTGAACTATCCTAGCTATGTCTGGCTTAGGGAGCCATCTTAACAGTTGGCAGGTGCTGGCGTGTGTTAATAGGAAGTCATGTGTGAACAGGATGTGTGAACATCCTACTGTCTATAATGAATATGCACTCATGTTAATATGAAGCTGCACAGACACCCTGAGGGTTTTCTACCTTTTCCTTTTAGCATTTTTAAATATTTGAGAATGTGAACTGGAATGGAACTCCAACGCCATTTAAACCATTTAAGGTAAAAAAAAAAAAAAACAAGTTTCCATAGCTAGCTACTTAGCTAGCATAGCACCTAGGCAACCATGAATCACCATTTACTGCATAGCCTGAAACGATGTTTAATTTCTCAAAATCAGCTCACCAATAAAAGGCAATCTTGGGTTCAAAGTGATCACAAACCACCTGCGGATATTCATACAGACATTAAACAGTCCTGAGAGAAACAATGGGGACATCAATGGAGCAAGGGCTTACTCTGATATCAATGTAGTTAACACAGGGGGAAAAGCCCCCCTTCCGATAATTCAATGGTTTCAAATTCAATTCCCACTGCAAGCGAGTCAGAAGATGATCGTTTATGGTAGTCTACTAGGTCGCCAGAGGATCAATCAACGATTTAACTTAACCCTTGTATGGTATTCATTTTTTTGTTACTCAGAAGGTGTTGTGGGTCTGGAGGACCCGCTCGATTTTTGGGTGTTTAATTCACAATCAAACAATTTTATGGTAAAATACTCAACAGATATTTACTTCATTCCAATTAGAAGCAATATGAACAGCAAATATGGTTAATGTTTGCCCTTTAACTTTGTTATATCACATTTATGAATTTAAGTGCTACCCGTTTTTTTTTTTTTTTTTTACAAAATCAAGAAAATCAATTATAATCAAGATATCAGTGGACAAAATTCAACACATTTACAAATGAAGCAAGGTTTTCCATAACTATCGGATTTTTGTGAGTTTCATTTGAAATCAGGTCAGTTTACATATCACAACATTGGTGGATGGGGCACCAGCACTGTCCTCCCGAATCCTCCTAATAGTAGCTGCAGAGGCTGAGGTTCTTGGAACATGTTGTCTTCTCAGGATTTAAGGTTTCACCAGTGTCTTTCCCAGTTCCTAGAGAAAAAGGCTTATCCTCTGGAGCTTCCCTCTCTTCCACTCCGGGTTCAGTGCCATCCAGGCGTTGTATGCCATGATGTCCAATATGGTAAATAAAATCGCCAGTGGCCAGCATAGGGTCCTCCTTTTACAGCTGTAGGCAGACACCAGCTTGTCTATGTTGTCCACCCCTCCTTTTGTGGCATTATAATCCATGATGATCTCTGGTTTTTGATGCTCCAGGCCAGATATTCTCCCATCCCAGTGCAGTGTACTCTTGAGTATCACATTCTTGCGTTTCTTTGGCACATAGGATACCAGGGACGTGTCAGCCGTGTACACAAACTTGGAAGAGTTGACAGGCCTGTTCTTTGTAGGTAGCAGTTGGGGTGGGAGCTCAGACCTGTTTTTTTTTATCATTCCCACCATGGTCAGCTCCTGTCCCAGCTTGTACAATGTAAAAGAAATTGTAGCATGTGATGTTGTGTCCACTGAGTCCCTGAGCCATGTCCAGGACAACTCTCATTCCTTGATTTTTCTCAGGGCGTCCTCATCAGGTTACCCTATGTAGCCTTGTAAGTTCCAAGCATATGAGGAAGTCGCATCACAGGCAGCCCAGATCATTATACCATATTTTGCAAGTTTAGATGGTGTGTAATGTCTAAAGGGGCAGCGGCCCCTAAATGGCATCAGCGGCAGGGGCAGAAACACAAAACTCTTACTCACACTTACTCACACACTCACTCAAACACACACACACACTTAGCCTACATACACACAAGGCCCACATACACACAAACACACATAAGCGTGTGCGCACACACACAAACACACACACTTACAGCAGGCCCGCGCACACACACACACACACACACACACACACACACACACACACACACACACACACACACACACACACACACACACACACACACACACACACACACACACACACACACACACACACACACACACACACACACACACACACACACACACACACACACACACACAGCAGACCCAGACAGGAGGAGAACAGACTTTAGGTACACAGGACCTACAATTTTCACACTTTTATTTGCCCGGGTCCAGTGGACCCGAACACCCTGTATGTAATATAAATGTGTAGGGGGGGGGGTTACGGTGTGCGGTCAATGAAAATTTGGTCTGATATATGTTCTTCGCAGAGAATGAGCCAAAGCCAATGAGTCTGAAAAAATAATGAATCATATTATTTTTGTTAGGATAAAAAATGAAAACGGGTCCCACAGACCCGAATACCATACAAGGGTTAAACAGTTAGGATCCATTCCCACACCACAACCCAACATAAACACTTAATGAATCACGGTTTTGAGGTGTGTGTGTGTGTGTGTGTGTGTGTGTGCTTGAAATGCCCATCTCTACTTCATACAACCTTCAAATGGCTAGTAGCACTTGTACCACAACTACATTGCATTGAGTTGAACGTGACACAATGATGTAACATTAAATAAACTGCGGTTAATACACTGGTTTGTTTTAATAAATTACATAAAATACTGTAATTTGCTTTATATACAGTACAGTGAATAGTCGAGAAAAAAACTTGGAATTCATAAGGCTCCTGTAATTTGGAGAGGCTTCTGAGAGATCTGAGATTCATGCAATCGACGCTAATATTTGAGGAGCATTTGTTTACACTCTACAAGGCAATGGAGTGGTAAAGCAGCCAGACAAATACAAACCCTTATTCCCCTTCTTTCGCTCCCAAATACCTGTTATCCTCAGTAAGCCTGATGGCTTAAATCAAAGTAAATACCTTGCACTCAAACAAAGTCACTTGAGCCTGACAGATTATGGTTTACGGTGAAGCACAAAGGATGTGCACATGTGTATCAGTGGGGAAGAGAGAGAGAGAGAGAGAGAGAGAGAGAGAGAGAGAGAGAGAGAGAGAGAGAGAGACAGAGACAGTGAGAGTCGGAGACAGTGAGAGAATGAGGAAGAATGATGCGGAGAGTGAGAAGAAGAGAGACAGAGAGACAGGAGGAGAGACAGACTTCCCACTCTGCAGCTCATATTCTAACAGCTGACAGCATCTCTGCTGGTTGTGCTAGCGCTCTGGCAGGTTTCAGAGATGACATTTGTCACCGCCATCTAACAGAACAACTTCCTGAGCTTCATCACAGCACAGTGCTTGTGCATGAGCCGTGACTGCTAACTTTAGCTCTGTGCCTGCACTTAATCTGACTTCTACCCCCCCACCCACCCCCACCCCCTTACCAATCAAAAGCCTTCTGCATGCAAAGCTCTTTCAAATTACCATATTAGCTCCCGTTTTTTACCTTAACAAGTTTATATATATATTTCAGACCTGGAAAATAGGTTTTAATTTTGCCCAAAAACAAATGCATTCCATCACAGGAACGAAATCAATTTCAGACACGCTCCAAAACGAATAGAATAATGGCCTGAAACAAAAAAAAAAAAGGTCTAATGAAAGCCGAGCGGTGTTGGAGGGTAAAAAAAAACAACAAAAAAAAAAAACAAGAATTGTCAAGAACAAGCAGCTGGCTCAGAGGGTTAAGACAGAGCCTGATCCCTGACCAGCGTGGCACAGCCCCGCGCCACCCTGCGCCACCCCTGCACACTCAAACGCAGATTAAAATGTGCATTTATAGTGGAATAAGACTCGCCACGCTGAACATCTCACAAGCAGCTCCGCCCTGCAGAGGCAAGTAGAGTTTAGCTAATGTCAAAGCAGTCAAATTAAACCCAGCAGTCCGCTTTTTTTATTACTCTCTATACAAGCAGCTTGTTCAACCCTTTTTTTTCCCCCCGTCTTAAATTTGAATACTTTCCTTCCCCAGCAGTCGGAATCCGGCCTTAAAATGATTTGCGTGCAAAAGCCATGCCTCGCGCTTTCATTTACATAAATAAATTCACCTTCAGCAATTTGCATGCTGATCAAGCCCCAAATGCATTCACACAGACACACACACACTCACTCACACACTCATGCACACACAGAAACACAGAGATAAGGAGGAGACATTATTGCTGTACAGGGAGACAACACAGAGCAGCGTCGTTCCCTGGCATCGCACAACACTTGCGGGGAGAGCGCCCGACAATGACGCCACTAATTACAGCCAGCGTCCCTGATTGGGCTCTAAGCAGCCTGCGTGTGCAGTGTGTGTGTGTGTGTGTGTGTGTGTGTGGCTCTCTAAGTGAAGAGTATTGAGTGAGGGAGCTAATGAGAGAGTGGGAGGACGAGGAGAGGTGCTGGAGAGTGTGCTCACAGGCGCCGGGGGTCAAACTGTGGCTATGAATCTGCTTAAAACTGGACTAGCTCAGACACACCGGGATTGATGCAATGTATTTCAAATGTAGTCATGACCATGGCAGCACTGGGGTAGGTCATTTGGTTCCAGGTTGATTTGTGGGGGGGGTTCTAGACTTTACTGGGAAAGGACAGGTGAGACTATGACAGGAAACGAGTTGTTAGTTGGGGAGTGAGACCGAGAAATTACCTCGGCTTGATTCGAACCTGGATCCTCGTGGGCACCTAGACCATATGTGGCAAGGATGTCTAACATGTGGCTAACCGGATGTCACGAGCATTTACACAATAGTTCCCCGCCAGCCATCACTTTTAATCCGGGTCAATGACCATTAGCAACATGAGGGATGGAAAGGGATCCCTATGGAACATTTCTAGACCACAGCAAACACAGCCAGCGAGCAGTGAAGAGGAGGCGCCTTCATTCAGAGGCTCTCTCTATGGGGTGTGCTACCTTGGCTGGAAGTACACAGTGAAACAGTGCAGGTTCACAGCGGGCAATGAAAGACCTGACAGAATCCTCCCCATCATAAAACCTAACAGCCATTTGACAGTAAAGAACAGCTCATGCCAATGGCCCCCACTGCTAAACTCAATAATATGAAACTATGTGAGCTGTGCGCCTTGTCACGGGAGTACAGCCAACGGTCATCATCGCTTCCAGTGGTCAGTTACCCAACCCATATAGAGAAACAATTGCTCCTATAACTCCTATAAGGTCAGCAGTGCGCTAGGGACAGCAGCATGTTTTTCCCCCATGAGGCAAGTCCTCCCACTGAAGGTGACACGGGGGTTCTCCGCTCCTGGTTTATCCTCCGCCCGCCTTAGAGCATTACATTTTAATCGTGAGCATGCTCTCGTTTCCGAGCCTGGCTCAGTTTAAAGGCTCTAAAAATATGACTGTGTCCAGCGCAGACCGATGAATCTGGCAGCCGTTCGGGAGCAGACAGCGCTGCCATCGATCACGGGCCTCGCCCATACGGGGGCGCTGCCCACGCCACTGCCCTCTCGCCAGCCCCCCCTCATGCCTCAGCCCCTGGCCGGAGAGAGTCTGGGCAGAAGGGTGCCAGTCAGGCATGAAGAGCAGGCCCCGGGGAGCTGAGAGTTCACACGATGACATGAGAAATGCTCCTACTACCGTTTCCCCTCCTGAGCAGAGATCTACGGGGAGAAATATCTAAGAGGAGAAAAATCAAGAAGGCAACAGAATCAATCACCGAGACTGCTGATTTCATCCCCTCCTCCTCCTCGTGAGAGGGGGAAAAAGAAATGAGCAGATGCAGAGGAAGGAGGAAGGGAGTTGGGAGGACTGAGAGTGTGCTGCAGGGAGAGAGGGAGGGGGGTGGCACCTCTGCCTGAAACGCCATCACACCAGCACGAATGAAAGAGGGACATATTCACACTGCCACTGAAGCAGAAAGGTGTTCATTACCATCCACACTCCTGCTGGGCCCAGAGTACACGCACAGGCACAGGCATCGCATCGCATCGCATCGCACACACACACACACACAAGTGCTGTACCTACCAGCTTCCTACATACTCAAGGTGTGAGTGAGGGGGGGTAGAGACATGGAGAAAGAAAGTGAGAGAAAGAGATGGAGAAAATAGATTGAGAATGGCGAAAAATCTGAAAAGAGGCAAGAGTAGAGTGAGCAAAAGAGGAAGAGAGAAAGAGAAAGAGAGAGCGAGACAGAGAGAGAGAGACAGAGAGAGCGAGACTGAGCACAGCCAGTGTTCTGCCCACACACACACACACACACCACCCAGGATCACTGCAACATAGAGAGAGATATGTGCTGCTTGATGTGAACAACCCATGACAACGGCAGCAGCGACCTGCAGCCAGGCGCCCACCATCGCCGCATGCTGCCACGCAACCATAAACAGCCAAACGGCAGAAAATAGCGCCCACCTAGGGGCCCGGAGCCCACCGCTAAGCGGCTTCACGGCAAACACTTCTCAGAAGGCCCCCCTCACGGCGCCGTGGCTTCTAAGAAAAATACCTTTACAGATTCAGAGAGCGCCGCGCCGCACCCCGCCGCGTGAGCTGACTGAACGCGGTCCCCAGACCCCGGGGTGAATTATTCAGACGGCAGACCACACTGCCCTCACCTCGGTGTGGGCCTGCTGCTGAGAAGAATGGCTGTTCCAGGAACTGGAGAAAAAAAAAAAAAGCATCTCCCAGGTGTCACCAAGGACTTCAACACAAGTGCATTCTGGGCTGCTGGGGGGAGACGTGGACACGGCGTGCACACAGAATGTGACTGCTGCTGAAGCCAGTGGCAGGAGGGAGGACCTGGGGTTGCAAAGCGACGGCCAACGAGTCGTGACTCAGACCTCATTCAGCCCCTCTTTCTGTGTGCTTGTGTAAGCTGTCCGCCGGTGACCCTCAAGTCAGCCCAAATGATTCCAGACATTCTCCATCTCCGCATCAGCGTGTGCCCACGAGCCCGCTGCACCGCACACGGGCTCTTTGAATGCATAATTCAGCACGCAGCTATGCATCACCAGCCTACACACACAAACACACACACACGCAAAAACACCTTCATGACTACTCAATGCCAACGCCAGACCTGCCACGCAATAAGAGCTACAAAGGAAAAAAAGGGAACATAAAAGGCAAAAGCAGCATTATATATTATACATGGGAATATAAAATATGGATTACAACATGTTTTGTCTCCTGGGAGTCACAGCAGACTTGGAGGATGATTCAATGTGTGTACCCGCTCACTGGCAGACTCGCTCACTGGCACACTCAATGTAGTAGTGCCCCTCAGATACACATGTACAGACGGAGATGCAGAGACATGGCGCAGGTCACTGAAACATGAGGCTCTTCCTGCATTCGTAAGTGCGTGTCCTAAAGCCCAGCACTCAGCCTGGTACAATACAATACAATACACCCAGACAGGTTTCAAGCTATCGGAGCTCTTGTTCAGCAAGGTTGAGTTACATACCAAGACCAAAGCTTCACTGTGGCATTTCATTGGAATTGCAAGTTGAAATTGGCTCAATATTAAACGACCTTGAAACGTTAACAGTTTGTCAAGGCTGATGGGGTAATGGCTGCTCCTGGGCAATGAGAGGTTAATTCTAAGCATCAGAGGCTAAGATTACATTGAGAAAAATGACAGGGCTGGAGTTGAAGGGGCGTGTGTGAGGGTGGGGGTGCATGCTGTAGTTACTGCTCGCCCGTGGAGATTAACTCAGCATAAAGACTATTGCGCTGGAAACGCATGGCTGTGCTTCTGATAACACTGGGGGGAGTTTCCAAGGTCAACTGGTCCAAGAATCACTCGGAAAAAAAAAAAAACAAGCAGCTCCTCTTGGCTCAACACCAGCCTCACACACACACACACACACACACACACACACACACACACACACACACACACACACACACACACACACACACACACACACACACACACACACACACACACACACACACACACACACACACACACACAGACAGACAGACAGACAGACAGACAGAACATCGCTCATTTTCTTCAGGTTCAGGTCCCTTTGGGGGAGAGCTCTTGGGCACATGTTGTTCTCAACCCAAGTGATAGCCCGGGCAATCCACAGCTGTGCGTATGTGAATGTATGGTGTCACTGTCAGCACACTGTCTGCCATGTGGACGGGAGGATGAAAGAGGTAGGGAGGGGAGGAGGGGGAGGGGGAGGAGGGGGAGTGGGAGTGAGCGCAGAGGACAGAGGGAGGGGGTCCGCGGGCCCTCTGTTGCATCCTCTGCCCGCTCCAGAGTGCTGACATGTGGCAGGGCCGCGCCCGTCCGCTCGCTCGCCCGCTGCTGAGGCTGTCATGTCGCCGGAGCCGGGCGGGAGAGGGGGGCGAGGGGGCCGGGGCGCACAGACGCCGGCCTGTCACCTGACAGAGGGGAGCCATATGGCGCCGGATGCTGAGGGCCACGCAGGGCCATGTTTAAACATCAGGGGCCTCGCTCCGCCAACGCTGATTACACGCCCGCCCAATGCCCCAGATCATCAGGCCTGTGCGCGCATGGCTGAGAGGGGAGGACGAGAGGGAGAGAGAGAGAGAGACAGAGAGAGAGAGAGAGAGAGAGAGAGAAAACACAGACGAGAGCAGAATGGCCAGTAAGCCACTGCTTCTGCTGCTGCGGCGGTCGGCGGCCCTGAGGTTGGAGACTTGAGCAAAGTCGCGCTGATTGATTTACACCCGCGCCTCGATTACGGCCCCGCGAAACGAGATGTAAAACAGCGCCGCTGCGCCCAGACCCAGCTCTCGGCTGATTAAAGCTGACATTGGGCGCTGTTACAATGGGCCAATTGGAAAATAATAGCGGAGTAATCCAGAGCCCCGAGTCCTGGCGAAGCGAAGTCTCTGTGGCCAAGAGCGCCACTCAAGTGTACACAAGGCTCTTACTGCAGTGTTTCTAGAGCATGTTTAGAGAGGGGGTGGAGGGGGTGGGGTGGGTCTTATTTGGGCTGAAGGGAACAAAGCACTGAGCCAGATGGGGAAACACAGAACAGAAGGGGCGATGAGAAGGGAGAGCAAAGAGGAGGTGGAGAAAGAGAGAGAAAGAGAAAAAAAAGAAACAGACTGAGATGAGAGAGAGAGAGAGAGAGAAAGAGCAGAGTTAGAGAGAGGAGAGAGAGAGAGAGCAGAGTTAGAGAGAGAGAGAGAGAGAGAGAGGGAGGGAGAGAGAGAGAGAGAGCAGAGTTAGAGAGAGAAGAGAGAGGAGAGAGAGTAGAGTTAGAGAGAGTAGTGGTTTTGCAGCTGTGTGATTAGATATCATTTTGACCAAGCTCCATTGACTCCTGCAGACGGCCTGGAGGCTCGACTTGGGTCTGCCCTCCTTCAGCTCCGCAGGAGAGGGGAGTAGTGAACAAACAACACAACACTCTTTCCTCCATCACTCCTGTGCCCTCATACAAACACACACGCACAGAGAACTGCCCTGTGGGTATGAAAGTAACAGAACAACAGCAGAAAAACTTGTCACTTGTGGTTAGATGATATTTACTTTGCTGAAATTGACAAGGCCCATGCCAAGGTCAACCAGAGCAAGTGTTGATAAAGGAGACTGAGACTGAGACTGGACCTGAGACTGGATCTGACACTGAGACTGAGACTGAGACTGAGACTGAGACTGAGACTGAGACTGAGACTGAGACTGAGACTGGATCTGACACTGGATCTGACACTGGATCTGACACTGGATCTGACACTGGATCTGACACTGGATCTGACACTGGATCTGAGACTGGATCTGAGACTGGATCTGAGACTGAGACTGATACTGAGACTGAGACTGAGACTGAGACTGGACCTGAGACTGAGACTGATACTGAGACTGAGACTGGATCTGAGACTGAGACTGATACTGAGACTGAGACTGATACTGAGACTGGACCTGACACTGAGACTGAGATCTGGACCTGAGATCTGGGGGATTCAAATGTGGGTGGAGGAAAACTGGGCTTTTGCTTTGATGACATAAAGGTTGAAACGTAGCCAACACAGAACACCTAACCATGGTTGCCATGTCGACCCTTCCAGCAGTAAAGATGGAACACATAAAAGAAACCTCACACAGCATTTTATAAATCACACAGAAATTCTCACACACACACACACACACACACACACACACACACACACACACACACACACACACACACACACACACACACACACACACACAAACACACACACACACACACCCACACAGATAGAGAGAGAGAGAGAGAGAGAGAGAGACACCAAACACACTCCACCTCACACACACACACACACAGGACACGCACAAAGAGAGCACACAGGCAACAGAGAAAAGATTCCGTCCGACTCTCAATCATTCATGCAACAGGAGAGACGTGCTGCCGTGTAACAGAGAAAAAGGATGAGCCCTTTGAAACGTCGACGTCTCAGATATCAATTGTTCTCTTTCATTGGGGCTGCCTTGCTCCCAAATCCCAAAGGAGTGCATAATGCCGCGCACTATCAGCGTTCCCATTAGAGAGATCCACGGGAAGAGTGACATGAGTGGGGCTCGGGGAAGCCTGACAAAGTGAAGGTCACTCAAGAACAAGCCCAAACATAAAGCCCTCGCTGATAAGGCGTGTTCAAGAGGGCGTGCCAGCCTTGCCAGAGTGTGATGAGAAGGGAAAGACAAAAGCCTCATGATGAGTGGATCAAAGGAGCTTCGCACGATCAATCAGGAGGGAGTGCCGAGTCTTTTCCGGACAGTTCTAACTTTGTAAACCAGTTCGTAGTTGTGAAACATAGAGCGTCTTTGACTTGGACAAGGTTGAGCAAAGGTTGAGGGGGAGTTTGTGGAAGCTTTGAATTCAACTACAATACATGCTAGAGGCAGAGAGAGAGAGAGAGAGAGAGAGAGAGAGAGAACGAGAGGTGTGCATATGAATTATTTAAAGCACAGATAAGTCATAAAAGCTCCTACTGATGAGAGTGACTGCATCTCTAAAGGATGCCGACTTAGCATAAGACTTTCGGCTTACTCCAATGCATCGATAATCTCTCACTTTGCCTGTCTTTTTTTTTTAACAGATGCATACCAGCAAAGGAAATATGATAAAATATGATACAAATCTGTCTGCTGCCAAAACAGCTCAACCGAATCCATTACCTAAAAGTATCCAGAGACGAGGACTGAGACTGGGCTCCGATAGAAAGCCAAACAACATCACAGCAAATACCCCAAACACAGGGGAGCAGAGCGAGGGGCAAACCAACGGCCATCTCCTCTGCCTCCTCTCCCCCTGAAATTAAAGCAATCATTGAGCTTAATGCGGGCTGAGGAGAGGCAGGCCTGGCGCGGGGACCGGCTCTGTCTGAGAGAAATGGCCATTGAATTCTGATTACGCCACCCTAATAGAAAGTAATGAGGGGGTCTCATGCTCCGGTGGCTCTCGCTCTCGCTCTCGCTCTCCCTGGCGGACGGCAGAGCAGGCAGCAAAAGGCCAAGCTGCTGCTGGGCTGATTAGGGATGACACGCGGGCTGGGGGGGGGGTGGGGGGTGGGGGGCGGGGGGTGAGGGGGGGGGGGGTGAGGGGGTGGTGGGGGTGGGGGGGACGGGGGGGTGAGGGACGGGGGGGTGAGGGGGTGGAGGTGATGGGGGGAAAAGGAGCATGCTGCTGCTGCTGCTGCTGCTGCTGCTGTTTCTGCAGTTCCCCTACTGCTGGGCCAGAACACACTGCCCCCCCCCCCCCCCCCCCCCCCCCCCCCCCCCCCCCCCCCGACAGAACCCCACAGAGCACATGGGCACAGATACTCACCATCGATCCGACTGACCAGCTCCTCCAGCGCCTTCACTTTCCTCTGGATTCCTGGCTGCGCAAATGTGTAGTTGTCCTTGAGAGAGAGAGAGAGAGAGAGAGGGAGAGGGAGAGAGAGAGAGAGAGAGAGAGAGAGAGAGGGAGAGGGAGAGAGAGAGAAGAATCAGACGCAGAGCTCCCCCACTTGGCTTCCACCAAGGCTTCAAATGATCTGTGTAGATTTCGACTAATAAGAGTGTGGGCATTTTAAGAGGTCCGGCGTGTTGGCTTAGAGAATATTGAGCAGTCAATCGTGGCAGCAGCCTTAAGAGGACAGACCTCGGCAGACTGCTGCCTGGTAATGCATTTATTACGTCATCATTAAAGGCCATTGATCAAATATGGCTGCATCCATTAGCAAATGTTTAGAGGACGCAGGCGGACTCAATGTATTGACAAACATGAAATGCTATGCAGGGCTAGTTTCTGTGCAGGAATACATATTTACAACTGTACAACACAATTAGACATTCAGGTACACACACGTGTACACACACGTGTACACACACACACACACACACACACGTACACACACGTACACACACGTACACACACGTACACACACGTACACACACGTACACACACGTACACACACGTACACACACGTACACACACGTACACACACGTACACACACACTGAAGGCAGTGGTGTGTTCTCTGTTGCCGCTCGCGTGCCGGGAATAGCAATCCTGGTAATTAAGTGATAATATTCATCATGGTCCTCTCTAACCCACAGTGTGGCTTAATTACCACATTCATTTCCTGCGTGCCTTATCGGCCCCCTGACCGCACAGGCACTTAGGGCCCTCCCATTCCCACTGGGACGCCGGGGCTGCGGGAGCTCAGATCTGGGGGCCCCACAGTGACTGCAGGATGATGTCAACAGACTCCTGTTACGGTGAGTCCCACGCCGGCTCTGAATGTTGAAATACCATTACTGCCACGGTAACAAGTCCTTTTGATGACAAAAAGAGGCCTTCTTCACCTTATTGATGACTATCTATGACCAATCTGAAGGAAAATAAACTGTTTGAAAGAAGAAGACATCATCTCCAAAAATTTACATTTTTACATTTAGTCATTTAGCAGACGCTTTTGTCCAAAGCGACGTACAAGGGAGAGAATAGTCAAGCTACGAGCAATAGAACCTGGTGTAACAATAAATAAACACTACTTTACATAAGAAATATAACAAAATGAAATAAAAAGAAAAAAAGAAGTGCAGAAATGTAACTGCTGTAATCGCAAGTTACGCACTAGTCGAAGTGCCAGTTAGGACGGGAATCACACACACTGACTATGACCAACTGATTGTCCAACTCTCTCCACAACGTGCCCTGAGCACAGATACATATGTGAAGCACTGATGAGACACAGATGATAACAGACGAAGGTTGACAGAACACCCGTAAGAACTTCATGAACCGTTTTCCAAAGATTCTTTATCTGACTGGCACTGATATTGTCATGGTGGAATCACTGGGGTTCTAGTTCTCCTCATACATTGTATTGGTGGAATCACTGGGGTTCTAGTTCTCCTCATACATTGTATTGGTGGAATCACTGGGGTTCTAGTTCTCCTCATACATTGTATTGGTGGAATCACTGGGGTTCTAGTTCTCCTCATACATTGTATTGGTGGAATCACTGGGGTTCTAGTTCTCCTCATACATTGTATTGGTGGAATCACTGGGGTTCTAGTTCTCCTCATACATTGTATTGGTGGAATGCAGATCGCAGAACAGAACTGCCAATGCCATTAAAGTATGGTGAGAGTGACATACATTCCTCAGGCTAGTGGCCATGACTAAAATGGTCGAAAACATCCATTTATGACGACACACATGTGAAGACAGCTGTGAGGGAATGTGGTCTGAGTGTGGATAGGAACAACAGGAGCATTCCAGTCCATTTGAAACATTCCAAAGCAATCTGGCTGCTAATGGTAATTCATGACAAACTACAAAATAGCCCACAATCAACCTTAGTGCTAAAGTCATAGGCTATGTGTAAAGCGGCAGTGAACTGCAGCATGCATTTAAACGGTTGCTGTTCTTAATGTTGTTCTCCTTACCGTTCTCAACACAAAGCAAACACTATGGAATGCATTAGTCTATATATTGATATAATTATAATTATAATTATTTTTTGAATTAGGAGGTTGAAAGAAGAATATTATAGAAAATAGAGGTTAAAGTAGTCACAGCGCAATCTGGAGAGCATTCATAAATAACGTTAGGACAATGATGAAAGTAATAGTGTCCATCACCCCGACACTGAACTGGACGCACTGAAGTTGGTTAAACAAGGAGCTGTGGCATATTCATCATCATTGTTTCCACTTAATACATCCGCGAGAAGCTTCATTCGTCATTATTGAGCTAATCGCTCTGACGCAGCACAGCACAGCACAGCACAGCACAGCACAGCACAGCACAGCACAGCACAGCACAGCACAGCACAGCACAGCACAGCACAGCACAGCACAGCATTCTCTTGAACAGGGCTGGGAAACTAGGGCTCCGTGGTTTAGGCTGATGGATCACAGGGGCAACCTGTCTTTAAAAAGCCATCAAAAGAGGATATTGATAAACAGTAGTTGCAGGACGGACATCATTCAGGGCAATTAGACAAGGCCACGGTGTGGGCAGGCTGATATCCCCTGCTGATAGCACGTATAGTCCAACACAGAGACATGAGGAGTATTTTAAAAGACGTGCTTCAGCGGAGTGTGTGTGTATATATGTGTCGAGCTTGTGGTGCACACACACACACACTTAATTTTTTGAGGGTGAGCAGCTGTAACACATGGTCACATTTTGAGCCGATGGGGCTCGCCATTAAAGAAAGCTGTCATTAAGATTCCCCATTTATGAAGGGAAAATGGCTACTTAAATCGACAAATCTGCCCATGACAGCTTAAGCGACACTAATGTGGACACCACACAGAAGAATGACAGGGCCGGGAGACTTAATGGGGACACCTTCAGGATTGCTGCCTGTGGTTGTGTCCATTTCCCACAAATGAGATTGATAACAGCAGCTTGTAAACTGACAGAGGGTCCAAACTATGCCGCGGTCATCAGGATTATGTCCGTTTAAGACCAAAATCGGTGGCCCCATCATGGCCTTTTGGGCAGCGTGTGGAAATAATTCATACTCTGATTAACTTAAGTGACATGATAACTTCCCTTCCAATTATACTATATGTTCGGTCTTTTCCAGCACGGCTCTTGTCTGAATGTTGCCCGGGGGAAGGCGTTATATTGGGGTATTGTATTACAACTCAGACCAACTGAGATCGACGCTCAGAGCTGTTGTTTAAAGTTCTGTCTACATAGCCACAAGGGCAGGCAGAGTATGTGTGCGTGCGCGTGTGTGCGTGTGCGTGTGCGTGTGCGCGTGCGCGTGCGCGTGCGCGTGCGCGTTTGTGTGTGTGTGTGTGTGTGTGTGTGTGTGTGTGTGTGTGTGTGTGTGTGTGTGTGTGTGTGTGTGTGTGTGTGTGTGTGTGTGTGTGTGTGTGTGTGTGTGTGTGTGTGTGTGTGTGTGCGTGCGTGCGTGCGTGTGTGCGTGCGCGTGTGTGTGTGTGTGCGTGCGTGTGTGTCTTTGTGCTTCTAGTGAGATGAGGCTTTGGAGAGCGGATGCTTTAATGTGACGAGGGAACAGCTGAGACAACTAATGCCCAATGAGGACAGGAAGGGAGGAGGGAGAGAGGGAGGGAGACAGAATGAGACAGAAGGATAGAAAGTCATTAACCGGCAAACAATTTGAGCTGTCCTTCAGGCTCAGCTGTGCTGCCCGTGGCTCTGACCGTGCGCTGGCCGTCAACGCAGGACTCGCTGGATGCACACCATTACCACATAACCCCTCTTCCCCGCTCTCTCCTACTTGACCTCCGGAAAGCCGAAGAAGGAGGGAGAGAGAGTCACCAGAGTCCATCTCACGCCTATAAAATAATAATCACCAGTGAAGAGAACTAAGCCACACTGGGTATATGAGCCTGGGCTGGCTGCCGAGGAGTAACTGGATCAGCTTGGTGTTTTAATAATGAGTCCTATCGCTCCCATCCTGGGAGGTCACTTCAGGGCCCCAACACACATAAGCTCAAGAGCGAAACCACTTCCCAGAGTTCCTCTGAGGATGGTTCCAGCCAGACTGCCTTAAGAACGCCGCGACCTGGGGGGTGCTACCTCCTGCGTGCCATGGATAAGTCACACACCTAGGGGTCATCTATTCAGACCCAAACTAGGGACCCCGCCACGCTTCTCCCTCACCGGGCCCAAACCTAATTACCGGTTAAGAGGGAGAACAGGTCAGTCTTAAGCATGCATTAAGCCAGCCCAGAGGCCCCAGTAATTACATCTGCATTATTAAAGTGCCTGTGCTTTAATGAAGTGCTGCTGCTGCTCCCACCACTGAACTCTCAAGTCGTAAACAAACTGCGTGGCAAAACTGAAGTTTCCTAGGAAACCGGTCCTTCTCATTATCCCTGGATCTCTTTTGACAGGGAACCTGAGAACTCCCCTAAAATTGCCTAAGTTCTCCAAAACTGTGTTTTGTCCATTCACTTTAAAATATGACTTAAATATTCAGTCGATTGTAGGATGGTGACTACTACTAGGAGAACAGGATGGGGTACTGAAAGAACCTGTTCACGAACATACAGAATGAATGAATGAATGAATGAATGAATGAATGAATGGCGAGAACCATCA